>NC_142463.1:2942009-3093524 GCF_049115385.1 Moschus berezovskii
CACTGCCGGGCCCCTCCCAGCCTCCCTCCAGGGGAGCTGCAGTGTGTGTCCCTCCCTGAGGATTGGGCCACCGGCCTCCCCGGGGGCTCAGGCAGGGCCGCCAATGGCCAGCAGGCACCCCAACCAACCCCTGGGGTCTGGAGTTCTCAGGAGGCCAATTTCCACCCTCAGGGCTGCGAGGCCTGCCTTCCCGGGCTGTTTCGAGCACCGTGGGTGGGGTGTCCGGCACTGAGATATGGTGACGCAAGGCCCCTCCCTGTCCTTACGGCTTCTGAGACACGTGCTCCAAGGTGGGACAGTGACGGGTCCAGAAATGTCCACCACCACCCCCAGCAGGCTGCATTCTGACCAGTCCTGACATGGTGGAGCTCCAGGAGGTAACTTCCAGGGATAGGCCTACAGCCCTGTGGGTGGCAGGTCCTGGACAGTCTGGGCTCTGGGCAAGGCTGCCAGCTGGGACTGGCTCAAGAGGGCTTGGATGAGGTCATGGGCACTGACTCGGGTGGCTGGTGGAAGGACCCTGGGATCTTGGAGCCGGCCAGGCTCACGGGTCTCGCGACCACTCTGCAGGGATCCAGGGCCTTCTCTCAGGAGCCAGTGTGCTGTGATGGGGATGGGGCTTCTGTGATGGAGGGACGTGGGTCACAGGGAGAGGCCTCAGAGTGCCTGGGGCGTCCCCACACCTCCCTGGATGCCAGGCCCTGCGAGTCCTCCTCCAGTGGTTCCTCTCCATGAGTACCAGGACCCGTGACCCCAGTTCACTGTCCCACACCGCCTTCAGGGGGAACACCCGGGAGGAGGACTCTGTCCAGGGTGGGCTGTGTGCTGGGCCAGCCCTCCCACTGGCCCAGGAACCTGTGGAGGGACTCAGACCCCAGTTTGGCTTGAAACAGGTGGAACCAAGTTGGTCTGGGGGTCTGGGAGACAGGCTGCGGCAGTGGGGGTGGGCATCGGGCCACTGCCCTGGCTGATGGAGGTCTCCAGCCTTCAGTGGCTCTCAAAAGGAGACCTGCCTCCGAGGCCAGAAGCCACCCCTTCACCCCCGGAAGCACCTGAAGGCCCTCTGTTTCCTGACCATCACAGCCTAGCCTCTGGAAACCGTGCCCCCCGCCACTGGCGCCCTGGGGGCTGAGGTGGACTGTAGGGGTAGGGTTTGCCTTCAGTCCATGGGAAATGGCAGGGGGCAACGGGAACAAGGGCTTTGGGGAAGCCCCTCCCGGGGAGTGATCAGAGCTGGCTGCCACTGTCACCTGTCTTCAGTGGGGGCGTCCCTGAGTGGGGGCATCGTGGTTCCCAAAGTGATGCTGAGAGCAGAGGTGCAGGCCTGAGCCTCTGGGCACCACCCACAGGCATCTTCAGAGAAAAGAAACTCCAAGCAACCTCCCCAGAGCCCTCCCCTCCCTGTCTGGAAGCCCCACCCACACTGAGGGCAGCTCTGAAGGCGCCAACCCCCTGGTCTCCCCCAACTGGACCACCCGCTTCTGCAGCCAGAAAGGAAGGAGCAGGGCAGAGCTAAGTGCCGGAGAGGAACCACACATCGGAGGCCGGCACCCCGTCCGGACACTTTCTCCCTCACTCTCCAGTTGGCAGGAAGGCAGTTGTTTATTTTCAGAGAAGGCACCAAGGAGATAGGGGCAGGCGTGGGGTGGGGAGGGGTGGGGGTCAGGGACTTGCTCACACTTTTACAGATACCCTCTTCCCAACTTCAGGAGGATGGAGTTATTTACACTTTGCAAGCTTCCCAACCTGAAAGTCCCCGGAGAACAGGCATTTCCCCCAGTCCAGTAGAACTGCTTTTCATAACAACCCCCAAAGCCAGGGTCAGGGCTGGCCCTTAAAGCGCCGGGATGGGCAGGCAGCGCCCAGACCTCCGACGCCAAGCCCGCAAGCTAAGCGTTTTCCCGTCCCCTGTAGCGAGAGGGGGACAACCGGGTCAGCCCCAGTCCCCGCGGGCTCGCGACGCCGCGCTCCCCGCCGCCGCGGAAGCGAGCGCGCTGCGCCCGCGGGGCGCCCGGGGACCCAGGGGCGCGCGCTGCGGGCCGGGCGGCTGAGGCCCGCGGTCTCCAGGGCCCGGGCCGGACGGCGTCTTACCGGCGGGCGGGCGGCCGGCCCCGCGGGCAGTTCGTTCCCGGGCGGTGGCTCCTCGCGGGCGCGGCTCCCCGAGGGCGCGCCGGGCTCCGGGGAGCCCAGGCCCACGGCGGCGGCCAGCAGGCTGGCGTAGGCGAGCAGCAGGGCCCGCGCTGGGCAGCGGGCGGGGGCCATGCGGGCGGCGGATCCCTCTGGCCTGCGATCGCAGCTTCTGGAGCCGGCCCCGGGCTCCGCGCCTTTTAACGCGCTTGAATCCCCCGCCTAGCCCCGGGCGCGCCTCCCCGCCCGGCGCCGCCTCCCGCTCCCGCGCGCTGCCGCCGTCGGGGGGGCGGTGCGGGGAGGGGGAGGGGGAGGAGGAGGGGCGGTGCGGGGAGGGGGATGGGGAGGGGCGGTGCGGGGAGGGGGAGGGGGAGGGGGAGGGGAGGGCCCGCCCCACGGGGGCTGCGGGGAGGCGCGAGTGGGGGCCGGGTGCGCGGGCAGCACGGGGCTGCGGGGAGGCAGGGGCGCGGGGAGCCGCGGCTGGCGGGGGCCGGAGCGCCCCCTCCTGGCGGGCGCCTTTCCTCTCCGCTCCGGGTCCCTCCTGCGCGCTGTCCAGCCTCTGCTTCGCGGGCACCCGGTCGCCCTTCTCCCGGGCACGGGGCAGCCTGTCTCCCCTCTCGGTCCCGCGCGCCTCCTGCGGGGACCCCGAGACGCCTCTGCCTGACCAAGCCCTGGTCTTACCAGATGGATCACATGTGAGCCCGAAGACTGTCAGAGCCCCTCTTTGGCGCCCCTTTCCCAGGCGGCGACCCCTCCCTGCTTCCTACGGCCGGGGCCCCCTTGAGCTCAGAGAAGCGCTGTTCCTCCCCGCCAGGCGCACCCGCGGGGGCCTCGGGGGCGCGGAGGAGATCTACCGCCTGGGAGCGGGCGCCCTGAAGCCCAGGCTGGGAGGACGGAGCCCTGCCTTGACCTCGCGGCAGATCCGAGGGCAGATCCGACGGGGGACCGGGGACCAGATACCCGCAGCGCCCTGACATCAGGGCAGCCCACTGGTGGACCCGAGTGGCCGGCCTGAGCTCTAGGCTCCTCCCTGAAGAGAGCCAGCCCCTCACCGCTCCCGCGGTTTGTTCTGTGATCCGCGTGTGGCCTCTCTCCCTGACCCCCAACTCTCCCCACAACTACCCCCACTCCCACTCCCCCCTCACCCCCCGGCCCGCCAGGCTGGCACTCCAGGCTCAGGCTCTCCTGTGCCTCCCTGAGGTGCCTGCACCTGGTGGGTAAACTGCCTATTACCCAGGGGGCTCTGGGGAAGGGCACTTCTGAGGAGTGCACCTCACCCCAGGGCCTGCCGCCCTCACCAGGGATACTTTCCACCTCTTCTGAGAAGACGGGAGAACCCCCACCCCGTCCTGTTTCACAGAGTGGCCCTCAGGGCCTGGGGGAGGAGCCGTGGGTCACCCTCCGGCCCCACTGCACCACCTACAGTCTCCACCACCCTTGGACTGTTTCCAGAGGACAGGAAATACTACACTTTAGGAAAAGCCTGACATTTGATGTTAATTGTTCGCTCTGATTCTGCCTCTTTTCCTGTGGGGGTGTTGGTAGTTTTAGATTTCTTAAAGAAAAAAATGCCCTTCCCACCCTGAGAATGTGTTCCCCCCACCGAGGGGTCTATGTGTCCCATAGACTGTCTATGAGACTTAGAGTCTGCAAATTAGGAACTGCACAGGAATTCCATCTTTATACATGTTTGGGGGGGAAGGTATCAATGGAATAAAAAAATAGAAATTCCTACAGAAATTGCAGCTTTGCTGTCCTACATATACACAGTGGAGTATTACTCAGCTATTTAAAAGAATGCATTTGAACCAGTTCTAATGAGGTGGATGAAACTGGAGCCTATTATGCAGAGTGAAGTAAAGCAGAAAGAAAAACACCAATACAGTGTAATAATGCATATATGTGGAATTTAGAAAGATGGTAACGATGACCCTGTATATGAGACAGCAAAAGAGACACGGGTGTAAAGAACAGACCTTTGGCCTCTGTGGGAGAAGGCGAGGGTGGGATGACTTGAGAGAATAGCATTGAAACATATATATTATCATATGTGAAACAGATCACCAGTCCAGGTTCGATGCATGAGACAGGGTGCTCAGGGCTGGTGCACTGGCATGACCCTGAGGGATGGGATGGGGAGGGAGGTGGGAGGGGGTTCAGGACGGGGGCCACATGTCCACCCACCGCTGATTCATGTCAGTGTATGGCAAAAACCACTACAATATTGTAAGGTAATTAGCCTCCAATTAAAATTAATTAATTTTCAAAAAACAAAAGAAATTGCAGCTTTGCAAGAAGACATGTGAGAAATACTGATTTATATTATATGCATTCAATAAAGTATGTGAACTTATTCCATTGACAACCATTCAGTAGTTTTGTTACAAACAAAGGCATTTGCTCCAATATTTGTAGATGGTGTTGCTGGAAGGCCCTCAGAGAATTCAGGCTTTCTTGGGTGGCTTCTCACTTCTGGCCCCGCAGGCACATCTATTAGAAAGCCAGGCCTTGTGTCTGTGTGCTGGATGTGTGCTTCAGCATTAACATTTTTGTTCTGTTTCATTTTGGGGGGGAGACTTTGAGACCATGAGATGCCGAGTGTCGGGTGTTTCGTTGCTGAAACCCGCAGTCTGCTGGCAGAGAGGGGTGTCTGTCCTCAGCTTGTGCAGCTCTGTTAGTGGTACCTTCATGATTCTGAAAAGGCTTGTCCTTACCCAGCATCGCATTCACTTCCCATGGCCCGGTTGGTCAGCCCGGTTGGTCAGCCAGTGCGGCTGAGGGCTCACCAGGCACGAACAGCCTGGGTTTAGGGCTGGGCTGGACCCCTTTCCCCCTGGGCATGGTCCCATCTTCACAGCCACACGTTTTCCATCAAGGTCCTTCCAGTTTCTGATGATGAGCTGGAAGGGTACTGAAACTACAGCTCTGTCTTTTCCCTGAGACAGACGCCCGTTAGGTGTTTCCTGCGGGGGTCTGGCTGCGAGGGAAGCCTGGGGAAATGCGCACAGCTGCCTCTCTTGAACCAGGGGCTCATCACAGAGCTCTCCCTTCCCTGAATGGCGGCAGGGGTGGGGGTGGGCATGCAAGGCCACAGAGCAGCCGCCCAGTGTTGGGGGAAAGCAGCTCCTCCTGGGCCCTGCCCCTCGCCCGAAGGTGGCCGGCCTGTCCAGGAGCTTCTGGGGGTCTCAGCCTCCTTGCCTGAGAGCTGGGGTGAATGTACGTGTGTCCTCAGGGCCTGCTGCGGGTGAGGTGTGGCCCCAGAGGGTGCTGCGTGGAGCCGTGACTGAGGCTGGCCGGCCTGCCTTCCGGGTCTTAATGTCATGTTGTTGGGAGGGAGGGGACGCTCAGACCTGCCTGAAGACAGAGGCCCTGGGCCCTGTAGGCCATGACCGAGCACAGTCAGAGCCCCGGCCAGACCCAGTAAAGCTGTTCCTCACACAGCCCCCTGTAGCTCTGGAGGAGGCCCATCTTGGGGCCTCTAGACATGCATCCCTCAGAGCCTCAGTTTGCTGCTCTGTACAATTGGCACAATGACAGCTGTCAGCCCCGAGCCCTCGTCTGGGTCCCCACTCGTTAGGGGTATGGTGGCTGGGTACGGTTACCCCCAGAGCGAGGCCTGCTGCCTGGGGACTCCGCTTCTGGGTTGCTGGCCTGTGTTCTGTTCAGCTGAGGCTGGCTGCTCCAGGGATCATATCTGCTGTTAGTCCCGTCCTGCGCCCTGGGAAGGTGAGCCTCAGGCTCTGCCACCTTTGGCAACTCCGGGGGCACGAGGGGATGGAGTGACCAGGTTTGGGTCATGCGATCCTTCGGATAGTCTTGTGATATGGTTTCCAGCTCATGGTAGGGAGCCTTGGCCCTCGTGCAGCCAGCAGTGAGGACCGGAGCCGTTGCCATGTGAAAAACAGTTATTTTCCCAAGCAGTGAGCAATCCTCATGATGTCACGGGCCCGCCAGAGGACCCAAATCAGATCTGTTCTGCTGCCGAGTGGCCTCTGTACGCTCTCTGGGGGTGACGACATGGCCCAGCCCCAGGGCGGGAGTGTACAGAGAGCTGGGACCTCCAGGTGGGGCTCCCTGTGTGCTTCTGGGGGGTTCACAGCTCCACAAGAGCCCCCATGGAGGGGAGGGGAGCTCAGCAAAGCATCACACAGGCCAAGGACCACCCCCCACAGGGCTCTGGGGGCCCCGCGTGCCCCTCCCCAGCAGCAGTGTCCTGGGAGTGCAGAAAGGGGGCAGCGTCTGCGGGCAAGGTGATGGGTCCCAGGGTTGAGGTACTGAAGCAGCCGCAGGCGGGGGCCCGGCGGTGTGCAGTGTGGCCCGCCCCCGCCCCCAACCCTGTGCCTTCAGGCCTGGAGGAAATCCAAGCCTCATTCCTGGGCCCTCAGGTCATGGCCTTGGCCCTGGCTTCCCGGTAGCCTGATGCAGCCAAGCCGTTCCCACTTGCGTCTCTTCCTGCAGAGGAAGGGCCTCTGCCGATGAAGTCATGGGAAGCCCAGCTCCCTCTGCCTCCAGAACCACGGGAGCCCCAGCAGCCTGTGGAGTGGCCTCCTGGGGGGCGGGGGGGGGGGGTGGGCAGCCCGCCTTTGCTATCTGCCTGATATCACCCTGCTCTGAAATCACGTGGTTGCCCCCACTGTGCAGATGAGGAAACTGAGGCTAAGCCTTGGGGTTGGCCCGAGGTGATGGAGCCCCCAGGTGCCCTCTCCCTCCCCAGCTCCCTCTCTGGACTCTGCCTCTGCTCTGCTTGTCCCTGGAGGCAGAGGGGTGGCGACAGCTCCCCACCCCATTGGTGGTCCTGGGAGCCCCCTGAGCCCCACACTGAGTCTCCTTAGCCTGCCCACACCTTGGACGCAGCCTCCCATCAAGTTCTTCCATCACTGAACTTGAGGGGCCAGATCCAGGCACCCTGAGTAGCGGCAGCTCGGGCGGTCTGGCCCCCCAAAGTGGAGCCCCAGGCCCTGCAGGGGGGTGTGCTCCCCCACCCCAAGTACTGAGCCCTGCAGCCATGCAGGCGGGCAGAGCAGAAAGCAGGCCTTCACCTAGGACATTTTCAACTACGTGTGTTTGATTAGAAAAAAATTCCAGTGTGACATGCTGAGTCTTTGAAATAGCACTTTCGATCAGTGTCTAAAAAATATTCCAGGTGATTTTCTTACAGAAAGTGGCGAGGATGCCAGAGAACTCTGTCCTCCGTTTCGCCCGCACCCCATCCACATCTGACAGACGGGCGTCCTGAGCTGCGGCTCGTGTTCCTTTGGGAGCAGACCCTCAGCATGCCCCACTGTGTCTGGATCCTTGGACCCACTCAGGTCTCTTCGAAGAGATGGGCAGGAGTCAGTTTGGGAGCAAAGTGGCCCTGGGTCTGTGGGGGCCAGAGGGACCCGGGATCCGATCCTCAGAGCCAGCGATGCCGGGGGCCCTGTAGTCCCCGAGGGATTCTCGGAGGAGCCCGTGGGCTGGCCCTGGAAAGCAAACCCAGGTCTGGAGGGTGACGGGAGCTGCCCGAGGGCTCGGCGGGTTGGTGCCAGGGATGGAGCCAGGCTGGATGCCCCCACGGAGCCTGTGTCGAGGTGGGAGGGCCGGGTGAGGGACCCCCATTGTCCCCGTGGCCACAGACATGGTGCCTCGCTCCGGACGGGTGAGGAGGGGCAGGGGCCTGAACCCGCCCTGCGAGGGGCCCCAGAGTGTCTTGGGGGACTCTGGGCAGTCCACGTGCTGGGCCTCCTCGCCCAGCAGGCTGCCTGAGGGCAAGTCACCGAAGCACCTGGGAGCTATCCCCAGGAACCCCTGCAGGACACCAGCCCTGCCGGCTCCCCCGGGGACCTTCCTCCTGATGAAGCGCCTTCGTTTAGGTACTGCTGGTACAGAACCTGCCTGCCAACGCAGAAGACATAAGAGACGAGGATCTTCCCAGGTCAGGAAGATCCCCCGGAGGAGGGCATGGCCACCCACTCCCGTGTTCTAGCCTGGAGGACCCATGGACGGAGGAACCTGGCGGCTACAGTCTATGGGGTCGCAGAGTTGGACACGACTGAAGCAACTTGGCACACACCCCAAGCAAAGGGGGAGCCCTGGTCCTTCTTGCTGTCCTCTCTGCCCCAGCCCCCCAGCAAGTGGAAGGACTGTCTCTCCCAGCCCCCACACCTCACCTCCTTCCTTCTTGGTCTCTGCGGGTGCCGCCCTGTAGGGGGGCTGACCCAGAGGAGCTGGGCCTCTTATTTCCCCAGAAGCAGCCTTTGGAAACCAGGTGCCAGTGTGAGCCTGGGGGCCGGGAGACCCCACCCGAGCCAACCCCATGTGCCTGAGACCAGAGAGGGTGGGTGGCTGGGCGGGTCACACAGCTCTGAGATAGAAGCAGGCCCACCACAGTGGGTGCTGACCCCACCTTGGGGCCCTTTGCTCGGTGCCACCTGCCCTCTGCAGCCCCCCAGCTTCACGGGCTCCCATGGTCTCCCTCATCTGTGAGGCTCCCTCCAGCCGCCACCCATGGGACACACAGCCCGGAGCAGCCGGTCCTCAGACAGACCACGCGTTCTCACGCTGCTCCCCGGGGCCCAGCTCCCTGCTCTGAGGTCTCAGGTGCCCCACGGCAGAGCACAGCTTCTCCCCATCCTTCCAGGCGTGCAGAGGCCCAGCTCTTGCCGCTGGTCAGCTCTGAGTTTGGAGTGAAGGCCGCAGAGATGAAGACTCTGTCCCTTGTTGTCCCCAGTGGCCCCAGCCCAGGCTGGACCCAGAGCGGCCGGTGACACTGAGCTGTCAGACAAACCAGAGTGAAAGGGGGCCCGTCCCCCCGGGCTGGGGGCTCCGCCGGCCAGCTCCAGGGGTGCCGCGGGGCAGCTCAGGGCTACAGGGCGGGCCCGAAGGGCTGGGTCCACTTGGAGACGTCGAGGAAGACGGCAGATGCCCCATGGTAGAGCCAGAGGCGGGGCATTGCGCCGAGGCGGACCCAGGCGTCCCGGCCGCGGTCGTAGGCCTCCATCTCCACGCGGTAGTCTGCGGCCATGCCCTGCCAGCGGCCGCCCGTGGCGTAGAGTGCGCCCCCCAGCGGCACCAGCGCCCCATTCTCGTGTAGGCTGTGCAGGGGCTGTACCTGCAGACGGTCTGCCCTCAGCACCCCGGGGCTCAGGGTGGGGGGCACCTGCCCCACCCCCGTCCAGGGCGCCCCACCTGCCTCCTGTGGCCTCAGCCTCACCCCCGGCTGCCCCCAGGGACCCCTGAGACTCTCCCTTGAGGGGGAGAGCCCACTCCTCCGGGGATAACGTTCTCAGCTGCCCCTTGCTCTTCGGGTTTGCCCATATCTGAGCCTTGGGTGTGAAAGGGGGCCCGGGCCTCGCTCACAGGGTGCAGGCTGGGCCTCTGACTCTCCGTCTGTCTCGAGGACATGGTGTGGCCTCTGCCCTGATGGACGCTCCGGGGGACTCATCGCTCTGCCCTCGACTCGGCCTGGGGCCTTGGGGGTGCCCTGGCCAGAGGCTGCGGGCTAAGGGTCCACAGCTTTCCCCAGGCCACAGGGAGAGAGGGGTGTGCCCTTCCCGAAGAGCTGGGGAGGGTAGGAAGGGGGAGCCCCCCCAGGTAGAGATGAGAACGGGCAGCAGACCTCCAGGCCTGCAGAGGACAACGTCCAGCCCCGCGGCCGGGACCCCGGCCCAGAGCCCAGTGGCGGGCCGGGCCAGCCCCGGGTGACGGGCCCCAGGGACAGAACCTGGCAGGGCCGGCCCTGCACCTGTTGTACTGCTGTCATGGGGGCCTCCGGTCAGCTGAGCGCTGACGCCAGGGGACAGCTGCGGTCAGCGGATCACAGAGGCCCTGCTGTTGCCCGGCTGGCCCGGCTAGCAGAGGCCGCCACGGGCTCTGGACACTCTCCCTCCTTCTCGTAAAGAAATGCGAAGAGAGGCCAGGGCTCTGGTGCCCCCCCTGCCCTGGGGTGATGGAGGAGGGGACAGTAGCAGGATGGGGGTGAGGGTGCGGGGCCACTGGCTGGCTCCTTGCCCCTGAGACAGCTCATGAAACCCCCTTCCTGGCTTGATCACTCCCAGGGGCATGGGACTCACTCCTTCACGGGCCTGGCCCACATCAGGGAGGAGGCGCTCTCTCTGAGTCCACCCGCCCCTGAGCGCCCCTGGCAGAGCCTGGTTTTTCCCCCTTGAGGAGGAGGACAGGTTTCTCTGTGTGCTGGGGACAGAGCATCCGCAGTGACCAGAGGCCCCAGATCCTCGGGAGGGGGTCGCTCCAGGCCCTTGAGTCTGCAGGCCCCGTCCCCTGCCCCCCGCCCCAGCGGGAACCACAGCCCAGGCCTGCTCCCTCCGGGGTGGGGGCGGCTCACCTTCTGCCACAGGTTGGCCCCGGGGTCATACACGTAGACCTTCTTGGTGTTGTCCCCCACTAGGTAGAGTGCCCCGTGCAAGGCGGCACAGCGCGGAGAGGACAGGTACTTGGGGAGGAAGGGTGAGGCGATCACGCTCCAGGCATCTGTGGACACATGCCCGCCCACATCACCAGGGAGGCCCTCTCTGAGTCTCCCTGCCCTGCCGTGAGGGTGGGGATGCCCCGCTGAGCCCCACTCCTGCTCTGGGGGGGGGGGCAGGGTCCCTGGGATCCTCATCCTCAGGTCCCCAGGAGGGGCTTCGAGGCGTCCGGAGGCCTTGGCCTGAGTGGGCGCCCAGGCCCTCTGCCTCCATCCTGCTGGTCCCTCAGTCCAGTACCCGGGGCCCCCACCTGACCCTGGGCCTTGTCCATCTTCGTGGGGTCCTCAGCCCCACCATCCAGAGGATGGACTGGAGGGGCTTCCCCGAGTTGGGGGGAGAGAGAGAGAGAGTGAGCTAGCTCCTTCCCCCTGAAACAGCTCAAGAATCCCCTCTCCCCAGCTTGATCACCCCCAGGGGCAGGGGACTCACTCCCTC
Source organism: Moschus berezovskii (assembly GCF_049115385.1). Classification (NCBI taxonomy): domain Eukaryota; kingdom Metazoa; phylum Chordata; class Mammalia; order Artiodactyla; family Moschidae; genus Moschus; species Moschus berezovskii. Next base: position 2,953,037 of record NC_142463.1, read on the forward strand.
TCGACTTGGTCCCTCTCGGGCCTGGCCCACTCTAGGAAGGAGGTGCCTTGTACGAGCCCTGTATCCTCAGGTCGGGGCCTAAACCCCGACCCAGACCCTAGAGCCCAAGCTGGTGCCTGCTGGGCCTCAGGGTCCAGTCCCACTGCCCCTCTCCACGAGGCCAGCTCCAGGCAGATCCAGCAGCCAGACAGGTTGAGGACCCGGGGCAGGGCTTCCTGGTTCCCTGCTCCCCCATCCTGCACTGTGACCCCAGCCCCCACACCTCTGGACTGTGGGGGGGATGTGGCTCTGTGCTGCTGACCCCGGAGGGCCCCTGCCTTCCTCCATCACCCCATCTGTGGCTGCCCGCTCCCTGACCCCCACTGGCCACACCTATCCCCAGGGCCCCCACCCGTCCAGTTGCTGAGATGGGGTCAAGGCCTCGCAGAAGGGCCCAGCGGCCACCTGTGCCCACCCCCTGGGTCCCACCTGTGCCCCGCCCCCAGCCCCGGCCCTCCCCCTGTCCCCCAACCTGTGACCGGGTTGTAGCACTGCAGAGCCAAGGCGTTGTACTTGCAGGCGCTGGAGCCCACCAGGTAGAGCCGGCCCCTGCAGCCGGCTGCGGAGAAGTTGCTAACATACTTGAGGGCTGGGCGGATGGGCGTCCAGGTGTCTGTGAAGGGGTCATAGCTCTCCACCTCCACCACGTCCAGAGTGGTGCCTGCTGGGCCAAGGGGTGGGGTCAGGGCTGCGGGGTCTACGACAAGGGAAGGTTCCTGGAAATGCAGGGTCTGAGGCTCTGCGGAGGCTGCAGGGGCTGCCCTGCGTGCCCAGGGGGACAGGGCAGGGGGAGACGGACACAGCCTGGAGAGGCAGGTGCATGTGTGCGTGGTCTGTGGCTTCAGTCATGCCCGACTCTTTGCGACCCCATGGACTGCAGCACGCCAGGCTCCTCTATTCTTGGGGTTTTCCAGGCAAGAGTACTCAAGTGAGTTGCCATGCCCTCCTCCAGGGGATCTTTCCAATCCAGGGATCGAACCTGCATCTCCTGCCTTGCAGGCAGATTCTTTGCCCACTGAGCCACCTGGGAAGCCCTGAGAGGCAGGTGACGTGCCCCATTTTACAGAGAGGGGAACAGAGCTCAGAGAGGGGAGGGTATCTGACCAAGGCCACTCGCTGAGAAGTGGCATGAGAGTGGGCTCCTGGACCAGGGATGCCGGAGTGGATGATGGGGCCTCCCAGTGAGGCCCAGCCGCTCTGAGTCCTTCAGAGCCCGGGGTGCCTGGAGGGGTGCCCATGGGGGTCCCGGGAGGCTGCCATCCCCAGGCCCTTCACATGGTGGAAGCCCTTCCTGGGATGGAGAAAGTCATTCTTGGGGGAAACTTTTAGGCAGCCCCTTACCCAGCCCCTCCCACATGGTGAAGTGGAAAAGAACCCGCCTGCCAATGCAGGAGGCGTAAAAGACGTGGGCTCGATCCCTGGGTTGGGAAGATCCCCTGGAGGAAGGCATGGCAACCCCTCTAGTTTTCTTCCCTGGAGGATCCCATGGACAGCAGAGCCTGGCGGGCTGTAGTCCGTGGGGCCACAGAGTCAGACACAACCGGTGACTTAGCACACACGCAGGCTCCCGGCCCTGGACGCCCTGGTGTGACGCTGACGCAGGGCAGCCGTGGGTGGGAGCCCACCTTGGGCTCTGAGAGCCTGGGCCCCAAGCTGCCTTGTACCCCTGTGCGAGCCCTCTGTCCTGGGGTGGGGGACACGGACGCCACTGAGGGAAAGGGGGCCCCCGGGATGGCCCTGGGCAGCTGTCGCCTCCGGAGGCCGGGGACACTCTTGCTCAGCCGCCGCACATCTGTCACTATTCACCTAACCGTCAGCGTCCCCGGGGCGACTCCTCGCCGCACCTCTGGGGTGCAGGGGGATACGGCGGGCCCTGAGCTCAGGCCGCGGGTGTCTGGAGGCCAGGTGACAGCGGAAGGATGCCCCGTGGGTCCCCTCGCCCCAGGGACATCACTGAGGAGGTCACCCCAAGCTGAGGGCCGAGCCCTGGGTCCTGGGATGAGCATGGTCATCCCCACTGGCAGCTGAGGCCCCGGCTCCTCACGGGGTCGGGGGACTGACTCCTTGCCCTGTTCTCTGAGTCCCAGAGAACATGGAAGCAGCCTGGGGCTGGGCCCTGAGACTCCTGCCTGAGCCTCTCCCCAGGATGCCTGGGGCAGGGCCCCAGGTGTGGCGGGCAGAGGGCGGGCAGGGGGCGGCGGCGGGGCGCGGGAGGGGGCCTTACCTCCGACAGCATAGATCTCCCCATTGAGCGCGGCGCTGGCGTGGTTGGTGCGGGCCTTCAGCATGGGCGCCACGGGCCTCCAGGTGGCCTCCTTCAGGGGGAAGCACCAGGCCTGCGTCGTGGACCACGCGTCGGTCCTGGAGCCCCGAGAGCCCCCTGCGAGAGAGGCTCTGTCCACACGGGTGCCCACCGGCCTGGGGCCTCCGGGCGGGCAGGAGCTGAGCACCATAGCTCCCGCCCCTCCTCGGTGCCAGGACTCCATCCTGCAGGACCCTGGGCAGGGGGTGGTGACCGCAGTGGCACGGTCTAGCCCTGTGACCTGCAGAGACCCCTCCACACTGCATAAACAAGTGAAACAGCCTCTGAGACCTCCATCAGTGGAAGCTTTTTTCTCAACCAAACCTCCTGAGGACCCCCCTGCCAACTGCTAAGATATAAGAGCAGAGGGACACCCCCTCCTTCACACACTTCCTCCTGGGGAGACCCTGGCTGCAGGACAGAGCCCATGACGCTCCCCTGTGCCTGCGTGTGGACCCGTGGACTTGACATGTCCTTGTTTCTGTAGGATGGAAAGGTCTGGGAGAGTCTTGCCCACGGCCAGGGATCTGGGCATGGCACTCAGGGCTCAGCCTCGGGGCTCAGGCCCCGCCCACCTGTCACGTAGAGGTCGTTGTTGAGGGCCGCCAGCGAGAAGCCCCACTTGTGGTGGTCGGGGAAGTCCGGGAGGGCCATCCACCTCTCTGCCAGAAGACGGGGGAGTGTCAGGGTGGCTGGGCTCACTGTGGGGGCCCCCCTTCCTGCTCAGTGCCTCTTCCACTTGAGGGGGGCAGAAATGTCCCCTCCCCGGTGGGGGGCAGAGCCTGGACTCAGTTGGGCACAGAGGTGGGGAAGGACACCCAGTGGGGCGGGTTCAAAGTGGCCCCGGGTGCCCCAGGCTTGGCTCCAGGGGGCCCCTGGCTCCCCATGCCACCCTCAGGGCCTGGCACCCTGGGTGTGCAGAGAAGGGGTCCAGGCTCCAGGGGCAGGCTCTCACCCTGACCCTGCAGCCGATCCCACCGACCCCAGTGGACTTTTTGGCCCTGAGGAAGCTCCCACCCCAATCAGGCGGAGGCGCGGTTAAGGGGCCTGATCGCTAGCCACAGGTGGGTCACAACACGAACACCTTTCTTTCACTCGCTTCTCATCTTTCTGCTCATCCCGAGCACCTTCTGGGCCCATGGGCGGCGGGGAGGGGCCCGGACGCGGCCGTGCAGCTGGCGGAGTGGGTCCCAGTCCCCGCTCCTCTGCTCCAGTGCCGTGGCCTCGGACAAACCCCAGCCTCGGTTTCCCCATCTGTAGAATGGGGCTAATTTCTCTCCTGGTGGGTGGGGGCTACGGGAGATGTGTCTGTCACACGGCAGCTGCCCAGCTGACAGTGGCTGTAAGAATTACTGTCCCTCAGCTGAGACACAGAGCAATGTGCCCACTTTACTGCGTGAAGCAGTAACGGATCTGCCTTCACGGAGCTACAAGATCAAGAGAGTGACTTTGAAAAAAACCAAAATGAGCGATAAAAATGGGAATGTTTAGTCCTCTCTAAGGACACATTTTGGGTGTTTGTGGAAGGCTGTGGGAGAGACCGGGGCCTCTAGGATGTCCCCAGGACTCCTGTTTACTGTTTACAACCGTACGGTAGTTTTCAGGACATGAGGAACCCCTGCTAGTCAGGGACTGCGTGTCCCCCTGATTCATGTCTGTGTCACCCCAGGGTGGGGACTGCCCAGCGGTCACCAGGCCTTGGCCTGCCAGTGGCCCTGCCGCCCCCCTTCGGGGTCTCAGGGACAGCTGCTCCCAGCTCATCTGCTGATGTCAGCCCCCAAATTCCCCCCGTCAGCCCCTGACCTGGGACAGCCGGCCCTGGCTTCCTGGAGCCCGCTAGCCGCTGACGCCACGGGGTGGTGGCCCCCTGCCCAGCAGCCCCAGGACGGCGGCCAGCAAACCGGTGCTTTCCGAAGAACTTCCCGGGGCTGGCGTGGCACCCCCCACAGAGCCCTGCTGCCCTCTCACCCCTCCTTTCCGGTGGGGGGGACCTGTGAAGGGGCTCCTGGGCAGGAGAGGCAGGCCTGGCCCCGCTTCTTCCCACTGACTCCTCGTCACAAAGGCCATTTCACAGATGAGGAAACTGAGGCTAAAGGAGGCGAAGTGACCTGCTCAAAGGCTGGAATCGGGACCCCACTGGGCCCACCCTGATCCTGAGCTGTCACGCCCCAGGCTGTCTCACCCCCAGTTCCCTCTGGCCCCCAGGACTGAGGCCCCGTTAGGCACACAGAGCAAGAGAGCCAAGGGGAAGCGGCTGCCAGCTGTCCTTCCCACCCGGGCCAGTGGCCACGTTGCCACACAGCAGTCTGGGCAGGGGCCACTTTCCCCAGGCCCCAGTGCATGGAACCCCACAGTTAGGGCTGCGGCTGGAGGCAGAGGGGCCCGCAGTGCCCCCCTCAGTCTGCCTCCCTGCCCTGCTGAGGCCTGGGCTCCTCTGCACCCTCCCAACCTCAAGGATGGTGGGCGCCCTGCGTCAGGGCTGTGGGGCCCATGGGGTACTCACTGGCCTTGGTGTGGTAGAAGGCGAAGTTCCCAGCCTGGGGGGCGAGATCCTCGGCCCCTTCCTCCTCCTCCTCCTCCAGTGCCCGCCCGCCCACCACCACCAGGACCTCCTCCAGCTTCTGCGGGAGGGCCAGCAGCGCCTGTGGAGCCAGGGGGCTGGGGTCAGGGGGCAGGCCCTGTCCCCGGGCAGAGGGACCCGGGGGCTGGCAGGCCTCCGCGGTATCCTCTGTGGCTGGCTGTGGCCTGGCGTCTGGGAGCCTCTGTGGGTCCACAGTGTGGCCCTGCGTCAGTACACACACGTGTGGTGGGTGAGCTTCAGTGTGTGTGTGCCTGTGTGTGCTTGTGCATGAGTGTGTGTGCATACACATCCACCTGCCATGGCTGCCATGGGCCGGTGATGACAAGCACTCAGATCCTGGACAGTGGGGAGCCGGGTCCTCGTGGCCCTGAGCCTGAGGCCTGCTCCCTCCCAGCCGCTCTCCAGCCCCTGCCCCGCTGAGCAGAGGTGTTTCTGCACCACCTTTGGAGCCAACTCCCAGACCCTGTATCCCTCCCCCCGGGAGCGCAGCTCCGCTGTGCCAGCTGGGGTGACCACCTAGGATGGCCCTGGGTGGCAAGAAATGCTGGAATGTTTCTTGCTGGGTGAGAGCTCCCTGGATCCCAGAGTCCCACTGCCTCTCCGACCTGCCCTCAAATGTCCAGACGTCTCACTTCCAGCACCTGCAGGGTCAGCACCTTGTGGGCAGGCGGCCGGTGCCACACCCTGTACCTGGCAGGCCAGTGGTGCCTGGCCGCCGAGGGGCCAGCGTTTGCCACCACACACCCCACTGCCGGCCTCAGCCATGTCTTTGTCCCCAGAGTTGGCTCCTAAGAGGTCCTTCTGAGCAAAGCCCTGAGCCAGCTGCCTGGGAGCAGACAGACTTCAGCTCCTCGCCTCAGTCACACACTGGCCTGTCACTTCATTAAGGACCTGCCCTCTCACCAGGCCCACTGCCAGCCCAGATAGGAAACTGCATCCCATAAACGCTTGAGCAGCTTCCGAAGGGCAGGTGGTGGCCGGCTGCCACGCCTGCCCGTGCTCCTCACCTCTGTACAAGCTGTGTGCTCCTCCTGGCTTACCTCCCCCTGCCAGGCTCCTATCTTTCCTCTAAAGCCCAGCTCAGATGCTGCCTCCTCCAGGCAGCTCTCCCTGACTGCCTGCCCTTCTGAGGACACCCAAAGTCCAACAGTGGTCTTTCTCATCCTGCCCTGGGTATGTCTCCAGGGGGGTTCCCCGCCAAACTGTGGGATGGGGATGGCCACTTCTGGGTCCCCTGTCCTCGCGGGCAGGAAGTGGCACACACAGGGGGCGCAGTATATACTTGGGAGATGAACCGACCCCAGGGAGGCAGAGTTGCGGGCTGGGGACACCTCGAGGATGCCCACTTCATCCCGTCTGTCCCCATGCAGGTGGGGTCTCAGGGCTCCTCTTCCTGCTCCCCGCCTGTCACTCACCCCCTCGTGGCCCTGGGTCAGGGCCTCCCGACAGGCCTCCGACTCCCGGATCAGTGGCTCCGAGGCCAGCAGCTGCTGCACGTGGGGCCTGGGCACGGCGTCCAGGTGCACCAGGCCAAGCAGCTCGGGCAGGTGGGCGGCCCGGATCTGGGGGTCGTGGCGTACCCAGCGCAGCAGCGCCTCCAGCCGGCTCTGCTCCGGCTGCACCTGCAGCAGGTCGCTGGCCAGGCAGGTGGCCAGCCGCTCCTGGGACAGCTGCAGGAACTCGTCCTCCTGGGCCACGGCCTCAAAGTTCTCCCGCAGGAAGGCCCAGGCCTTGGCGGCCACGCCCAGCAGCCCCTGCTGTTCCCCAAACTCGCAGATGCCCAGGCAGTTGGTGGCGTCGAGCTGCTGCTGCAGGTAGCGGCCGCAGACCTTCTGCACGGCGGGGAAGTGCAGGCGCGCGGCCGTGCGGGTCAGCGCCTCCACGTTGCCCTGGGTGACGGTCAGCCGGCCCGTGTACACGAAGTCCACCAGCTGCGCCACCACGGCGGGCTCCACATCCCGCAGTTCCACGCGCGCCGAGAAGCTCTCTGCGAAGTCGCCCGCAAACATAGCGTGGAAGTAGGGGCTGCTCAGTGCCAGGAGCCCGCGGTGGCAGGGCAGCTCCCGGCCGCCCACCAGCAGTGTGAGGTCCACCAGCTTGGGCTGGGAGCGCAGCCGCTGCAGGCCGTCCAGCACGTCCTGGGCGTGCGAGGGCAGGTGGACGTCCAGGTCATCCACGTTCCGCACCATGGCTGTGAGGCTCACCGACTCACGGGCGTCCGCGCGTGGGCTCCTGGGGAGAGGAGCCAGCAGGGTCAGCCAGGGGGACTGTCCCACTGGCCCGAGTCACCCATCGGGCTGACCGCCGGTCTGAGCATCAACCTCTTGTGAAGCATTTCGCCCAGCCTCTCACCTAAGCCAGCCCCGAGGCCCTGGGAGGCGGAGGTGTTGTCTTTCCCAGGTGAGGTGGTGGAGGCTTAGAGAGGCTAGGCAATCAGGGCAGGATGGGCCGGCAAGAGAACCGAGCCTCAGCCCCTCTCTGCACCTCTGTACTGTGCAGAACACACCCCCTGGGGCACGGGGGTCCCTGCCCCCCCAACCCTCCTAGTGGCCTACTCTAATTCCAGATCCCCCCTTGCTGGGAAGGGCATCCGCCTCTGAATAGTTTCAGCCCGCAGGTCCTTACTGGCCCCTGGTTACAGGAAACCATGGCTGCCATGACCTTGCTGGGTGACCTTGATTGAGCCACGCCCCTCTCTGGTCCCAGCCTCATCATCTGCAGACTGAGAGGCTGGAGGTGAAAGGGCTGGGGGATCAGCCGTGCCCTCACGGTGCCCCCCACAGACCAGGCCATCCTGGATTTTGCACAAACACTTGTCATTCAGCCCTCATGGGAACCCCGCCAGCCGTCGGTTGCTGTTCCCATCCCTTTAAAGGTGGGGAAACAGAGGCAAAAAGAAGCTCAAGTCCCTTGTCCAAGACTACACAGCTCGGGGGTCCTGGGCCCCCGGACCCCCCAGGGTACATGTCACCAGATGTCGGTTGATAAAGACAAGCAATGAAAAGAGAGCAATCTCAGTTCGAATCGCCTGATCCGGCATACGCACTTCTGGGCTAATTAATTGTGTGCATATTTCCTTACAATCTTCTGATATTTTTGCTCTGAAAAACTGCCCCAGAGAAAAGAAAGTTCTGCGCAGCTGGTCTTCCCCCAGTGACCACACAGCAAGAAGCTGCCCCCTGAGATGCCGCGGGTCCACCAGGGGGCGCCTTAAAAGCCAACAAAGCAAAGGCCAGTGCGAAATGCCGGTCCACCCAGTGCCATCGAAATGACAAAGCCCCATAAGGAGAACTTGCACTGCGGACGCCCCCAGGGCCGCTGTGCTGGTGGCAGCAACTTGAGCAGGGAGGCACACAGAGAACCCACCCAGCGGCCCAAGAACCTGCCTGGGCTTTGCTGGGTCAGGATGAGCTCGGGACCCTGGTGGGTGTCCAGCCTGCCTCACCCCCTCCCTGCAAGACCCTCTGGCCAGGGGGACAGCAGTGCATCCCTCCCAGGGGAGCGCAGGAGGTTAGTCAGGCAGCCCCCGCCACAGGCAGCCGGGGGCCAGTGGGCAGGAGCGCCTGGCACCTTCCCGGGGAGCCTCAGGTCATCTGCTGACACCCGCCGCCCTGCAGTCCTCGCCGGGGTCCCCTGCCCGGTGCCTGCCAGGCCGGGAGTGAGGAGGGCAGAGCAGGCAGGACAACAAAGGGCTTCAGTCCGGCTCTGGCCGGGGCTGGACACCGTGGCCCTGGCTGCAGGCAGAGGTGTGGTCCAGCCTGCCCCCCGCTTCTCCAGAAGGACCTGGAGGGAAGCAGGCCCGCTGAGCCCCCACCCTAGCGCCCCGGGGCTGGGTCTAGGCTGTGTGCGGGTCTCCCCCCAAAGCACCCAGGGCTGGGATCTGCAGGCCTACTGGGCTGTCCACTAGAACTCCCCTTCCCCTGTGGGTCCCAGCCCCGGTCCTCACGTCCTCCTTCCAGCTGCCCCCCAATCCTACCTCTCAGTCAGTCTCCAAGACCTCGTCTCAGAACTCGGGCTGGAGAACACAACTGCCCAGCCGGCCAAGGGGCATGGAGGACCTGCTGGGGTATGACGGGGCTGGGCTGGGCTGGCAGCCACGTGGGGACAGAGGGTATTTTTAGCCTCTGTCAGCATCGGGGGGAGGGGGTGGCCAGTAGGGAGAGGAGAGAGGTGACAGCTCCTCCCCGCCTGTCTTCTCTGAATGACCATGCTGGCCGGAGCCTCCTGTGAGCCCTGGGCTGGGGCAGATGGCAGGAAGCACCCAGGGAGCGGCACGTCTGGGCTCAGCCCTCCCGGGGTGTTGGCTCCCTCACTTCTGTGCTTTTTCATTGGCAAGAGGGGCACAGTGAAGCCTGATCTGGGGACTCGAGCCACACGGAGCCCCAGTGCAGGGCCAGGCTGTCAGGATCCAGCATGTACCGGCTTTCCTGTGCTTTTTGACAGGGGCCTCTTACTTTCCATCAAGTGGGAAAAAGTGGCCGTGGTGAGAAAATGGGGGATGCTCAGGAAGACTTTCAAAACCTGCGGTCCCTGGTGCTGGTAAAGGGGGGCTCAGAGAGGCGCCTCCCGGCTGGTGACAGGCATGTGCGGTCCCGAGGCCCTGTGCCCTCGCACCGCGGCCTTGGCCTTGGGCCTGCCGTGCTGTCTTCATTAGTGATGCCCAAGAAGGCTGAGACCCCGGATGGTCTAAAAATACAGCCGTGGAGGCTCGTGGCCTCCTGGGAGGCCTGGGCTCACGGCAGCCACAGGGGAACTCCTGACGTCTGGATCTCTGCAGGTTCTGGAGTCACAGGCCCCAGCCGAGTCTGGGGTGGAGCCTGAGGGCCTGCAGGGCATCTCTCATGCCAGGCGTCATAGGGAAGTTTCCAGCCCTGGGCCTTCAGGTACCAGGGAGGCCAGCTGGGGGGCTCTGCCTGTCAGCCCCTCCATCTCGTCCGTGCTGGGGCCTCACCAGTACAACCAGTTTCTAGATGTGCTTGGACTGGAGGAGTCAGGTGGCCAAGGCTGGCCGCCTCCCAGCGCCCACTGGGGACTGGCTGGGGCTCTTACGGGCAGAGAGGCCTGGGGCACCAGGGTGATGGGCCCCACTCCTGGCAAGGTAAGGGAATTTCCCTAGGGTGTCTGGGTGTCAGGACAGCTCGGATTTGGGACAGCTGTCTCCTCCCGGGCATATGGTGGCTGGCCCGGCTTCCTGCTGGGGCGCTGGTTGTGAGCCGGCTTCAGTCTCTGCTCTCATGTGAGTGTGGTCATCACACAGACACTGCAGGGATCACCTCCCCAACCACACATTCGCGGGGCCTCCCACACTCTGCTCACTCACAGGTGTCCTGAGTCCACACTTCCCTCCCCAGCCCAGTCCAGCCAGGTCAGTCATATCCTAGCCCAGCTCAGGCCAGTCATAGCCCAGTTCAGCCAGCCCAATCATAGCCCAGGCCAACCCAGTCCAGCCCAGTCAAATCCCAGTTCAGTCCAGCCCAGTTCAGCCAGCCCAGCCCAGGCCAGCCCAGTCACAGCCCAGTTAAGTCCAGCCCAGTCATAGCCCAGGCCAGCCCAGGCCAGCCCAGTCTTATCCCAGTTCAGTCCAGCCAGCTCAGCCCAGTCCAGTCATATCCCAGTTTAGCCCAGCCCAGTCCAGCCCAGTCTTATCCCAGTTCAGTCCAGCCCAGTTCAGCCAGCCCAGCCCAGTCCAGCCCAGTCATATCCCAGTTTAGCCTAGCCCAGGCCAGCCCAGTCATATCCCAGTTCAGTCCAGCCCAGTTCAGCCTAGCTCAGCCCAGTTCAGCCTAGCTCAACCCAGTTCAGCCCAGCTCAGCCTGGTCCAGTCCAGTCACATCCCAGTTCAGTCCAGCCCAGTCACATCCCAGTTCATTCCAGCCCAGCCCAGCCCAAGGTCCTGCCCCTTCCCCAGAGTCCCAGGACTTTCCCCTAGCCTTCCTTAGCATCAGCCTTACTCCCAGGGGCTTCATGGATGTCTCCAGCTCTTGCTGTGTCCAGGGCCAACCTGGAGAAAGTGTTGGAGGGGGAACAGAGGCATTGATTTTTCCTCCCGACCCCAGCCCCCACTCTGTTTGCGGGCAGAGCACGAAGGGTTCATGCACCCCTGACTTGGGCCGCAGGAGACAGGACAGGCACTGCTGATGACAGGCCAGGGTCATGGGCAGCTTCCGATCCCCCCACCCCCGCCTTGTGTACAGCACTGGGCGCCAAGAATGGACGCCGTTTGGGGACCCAGTGCCTCAGATGACAGGTCAGTTTGGGAAACTCGAAACCAGGGACTCAACAGATCCTCATCATCGGATTGCTCCTCAGTGGGGCAATTTTTAAAAATAAGCTGCCTGTTTCTTTTTATGATGATAAAAATAACACATGTTCATGGTGGGAGATTTGGAAAACACAGAAAGACACAAAGCAGATAACTGGTAGAAGACAATCCCCATGAACACATGGGTGTTAGAATGACCGCGGTGCATCCTGTGTTCTGTTTTATCATGATACTCTGTGGCAAGCATTTCTGATGTGATGAGTCTTTGGACCACGCGAGTTTTAATTCCATCATAATGGGGACACATCACGCTTTAAGAAGGTGGAAATGATACCCAGTCAATTCTAGTAATGGATGTGCAGGTTGGGAGCCATTTGGACTATGATGACAGAGGTGTCACCTCTGTGCCTTCCCCCAGAACAGATTTGGAGCGTGAGATGACCGCGGTAAAGCACATGATCATCTTTAGAGCCCGATGCGTGGACAGAGGGTCATCCAGCTCGGGTGACTGAGGCACTTACTAGCAGGAGGTAAGACTGCCCCCTACGCTCAACCTGGCCCCATCATGCTGTGAGGTCTTGCACAACCAGACCCGCCCACCCCCTCAGTGGGTGTTTCAGGGATTCACTTGCTCACAGTATCTCTTATTCCATCTGGGACTTATCTGGGGCATGGGGTGCTGTAAGGTCATACATTTTCTTCCCCAAGTAGTTCCCAGCACTCTCAGTACTATTATTAACAATCCCTTCTTTCCCGCATAGATTTGCTGCAGAAGCACTATTAAAAAAGGGCAACGTTTTCTGTGTGAAGTGTCTCTTCTGCTGATTTGAATGACCATATTCTAGGGCCAGAGCAACCCAAGTTCCATCAATGGACTCAGTTCAGTCCAGTTGCTTAGTCGTGTCTGACTCTTTGCGACCCCATGATCCGCAGCACGCCAGGCTTTCCTGTCCATCACCAACTCCTAGAGTTTACCCAAACCCATGTCCGTTGAGTCGGTGATGCCATCCAACCATCTCATCCTCTGTCGTCCCCTTCTCCTCCCACCTTCAACCTTTCCCAGCATCAGGGCCTTTTCAAATGAGTCAGCTCTTTGCATCAGGTGGCCAAAGGATTGGAGTTTCAGCTTCAGCATCAGTCCTTCCAATGAATATTCAGGGTTGATTTCCTTTCAGATGGACTGGTTGTATCTCCTTGCAGTCCAAGGGACTCTTAAGAGTCTTCTCCAACACCACAGTTCAAAAGCAATTCTTCGGTGCTCAGCTTTCTTTATAGTCCAACTCTCACATCCATACATGATCAAAAATATCTATTTCTGCTTCATTGACTATGCCAAAGCCTTTGACTGTGTGGATCACAATAAACTGTGGAACATTCTGAAAGAGATGGGAATACCAGACCACCTGACCTGCCTCTTGAGAAACCTGTATGCAGGTCAGGAAGCAACAGTTAGAACTGGACATGGAACAACAGACTGGTTCCAAATAGGAAAAAGAGTACGTCAAGGCTGTATATTGTCACCCTGCTTATTTAACTTATATGCAGAGTACATCATGAGGAACGCTGGGCTGGAAGAAGCACAAGCTGGAATCAAGATTGCTGGGAGAAATATCAATAACCTCAGATATGCAGATGACACTACCCTTATGGCAGAAAGTGAAGAGGAACTCAAAAGCCTCTTGATGAAAGTGAAAGAGGAGAGTGAAAAGGTTGGCTTGCAGCTCAACATTCATAAAACAAAGATCATGGCATCTGGTCCCATCACTTCATGGGAAATAGATGGAAAAACAGTGGAAACAGTGTCAGACTTTATTTTTTTGGGCTCCAAAATCACTGCAGATGGTGATTGCAGCCATGAAATTAAAAGATGCTTGCTTCTTGGAGGAAAAGTTACGACGAACCTAGACAGCATTCTAAAAAGCAGAGACATTACTTTGCCAACCAAGGTCCGTCTAGTCAAGGCTATGGTTTTTCCTGTGGTCATGTATGGATGTGAGAGTTGGACTGTGAAGAAAGCTGAGAGCCGAAGAATTGATGCTTTTGAACTGTGGTGTTGGAGAAGACTCTTGAGAGTCCCTTGGACTGCAAGGAGATCCAACCAGTCCATTCTAAAGGAGATCAATCCTGGGTGTTCATTGGAAGGACTGATGCTAAAGCTGAAACTGCAATACTTTGGCCACCTCATGCGACGAGTTGACTCACTGGAAAAGACTCTGATGCTGGGAAAGGTTGGGGGCGGGAGGAGAAGGGGACGACCGAGAATGAGATGGCTGGATGGCATCACCGACTCTGTGGACATGAGTTTGAGTGAACTCCGGGAGTTGGTGATGGACAGGGAGGCCTGGCGTGCTGTGATTCATGGGGTCGCAAAGAGTAGGACATGACTGAATGACTGAACTGAACTGAACTGACTAGACGGACCTTTGTTGACAAAGTAATAGCTCTGCTTTTTAAAATATTATCAAGGTTGGTCATAACTTTCCTTCCAAGGAGCAAGCATCTTTTAATTTCATGGCTGCAATCAGCATCTGCAGTGATCTTGGAGCCCAGGAAAATAAAGTCTGACACTGTTCCCACTGTTTCCCCATCTATTTGCCATGAAGTGATGGGACTGGATGCCGTGATCTTAGTTTTCTGAATGTTGAGCTTAAGCCAACTTTTTCACTCTCCTCTTTCACTTTCATCAAGAGGCTCTTTAGTTCTTCTTCACTTTCTGCCATAAGGGTGGTGTCATCTGCATATCTGAGGTTATTGATATTTCTCCCAGCAATCTTGATTCCAGCTTGTGCTTCCTCCAGCCCAGCGTTTCTCATGATGTACTCTGCATATAAGTTAAATAAGCAGGGTGACAATATACAGTCTTGACGTACTCCTTTTCCTATTTGGAACCAGTCTGTTGTTCCATGCCCAGTTCTAACTATTGCTTTCTTACCTGCATACAGGTTTCTCAAGAGGCAGGTCAGGTGGTCTAGTATTCCCATCTCTTTCAGATTTTTCCACAATTTATTGTGATCCACACAGTCAAAGGCTTTGGCATAGTCAATGAAGCAGAAATAGATGTTTTACTGGAACTCTCTTGCTTTTTCAATGATCCAGTGGATGTTGGCAATTTGATTTCTGGTTCTGCCTTTGCTAAAACTGAGTTGAACATCTGGAAGTTCACGGTTCACATATTGCTGAAGACTGGCTTGGAGAATTTTAAGCATTACTTTACTAGCGTGTGAGATGAGTGCAATTGTGTGGTAGTTTGAGCATTCTTTGGCATTGCCTTTCTTTGGGATTGGAATGAAAATTGACCTTTTTCGAGTCCTGTGGCCACTGCTGAGTTTTCCAAATTTGCTGGCATGTTGAGTGCAGCACTTTCACAGAATCATCTTTTAGGATTTGAGCTAGCTCAACTGGAATTCTATCACCTCCACTAGCTTTGTTCGTAGTGATGCTTCTTAAGGCCCACTTGACTTCACACTCCAGGATGTTTGGCTCTAGCTGAGTGATCATACCATCGTGATTATCTGGGTCATGAAAATCTTTTTTTGTACAGTTCTTCTGTGTATTCTTGCTATCCCTTCTTAGTATCTTCTGTTTCTATTAGGTATCTACCATTTCTGTCCTTTATTGAGTCCATCTTTGCATGAAATGTTTCCTTGGTATCTCTAATTTTCTTGAGATCTCTAGTCCATCAGTGAACTATTACTCTATAATTATGATCTCTTTGTAGCTGAAATGTAAGCCTCTCATCACTCTTCTATTTAAAATCTTCCAGTCTGCTGTATTAGCTAGCTATTTCTGCATAACAAATGACCCCAAAGTCTAGTGTTATAAAACAATGAACATTTATTATCTCACACAGTTTCATGGCTCTGGAAATGCTTCAGTGGGTGTTTCTGCCTCAGGATTTGCCCATAGCTGGTGCCAAGCGGCCCACTGGACTACAGTCATGGGACAGAGGCTGGCCTGGGACAGAGGTCCACACCGACCTCTCCGCAGCACTACTCCTAACATGGCGCTGGCTTCCCCCAGAAATAAGACAGCAACAAAGATGGGAGTCTTTCACAGCCTGCTTGGAGGTGCAGTCTGTGGCTTCTTCCCTATTCCAAGGGACAACGAGGGAGGGACTCCACCAGACGTGGTACCAGAAGGCAGGCTCACTGGAGGCCTTCTTGTAGGCCGGCCGCCACAGCTGGCTTTGCTCCCGCAGGTTCTTTACCACTAGTGCTACCTGGGGAACCAGCTTTGTTCATGGTTTCTTTCAGAAGAACTTTAGAGGCCTTAAACAAGTTTGCCTCTTCTCAATCCGAGCACTGATGTTCAGAGCGCTTACACTGCTCCCGTATTCATCCTCCTCGGGAGAAAAGACGGCGTTCTCTCACCTCCTATTCATCCTCCTCAGGAGAAAAGAAGGCCTTCTCTCACCTCCTTGGGCACAGCGTTTTCTTTGCGTTTGTCCTGCACACATTTACCATGGGCCAGGGAGAGAAACCAGGCTCCCCTTCTCCAGTACCTTCCTGACTCTTCTGGAAGCCCCTGGTTCTGCACCTTGTTTTGTGTCTGGTCATCTCACTGAAGTCTGCACCCTCTGGATCCCTAGGTAGGGGCTCTGCAGTCCTCAGTGGGGTTTTGACAACTGGACACCAAGATTAAATAGCCCTACAGCTGAGTGTGGCCTTGCGGGGCCAGCCATGGCAGTGGACACCTGCTTCCCACAGGTGAGTTTCTAGCGGGGTTCCAAGGTCACTGAGCAGCAGAATCACTTGGAACATCTTTTAAAAAACAAACTCGCTTTCTCTGGTCTAGCCCAGGCCAAGGGACTCAGGGTCCCTGGGGTGCTTTCAGGATACTGTGTATTTATAAGGAGGCCCCCAGGAAGCAGAGTGCCTGCAGAAGGGCATTTGGGGAGTCACCCGCGTGCCCAGCAGAGAGGTCCTTTCCCTGTGCTAGGCCTCACGCTGGGGTCTGAGCATCCCCCTACCTAACCCTGGAGGCCCGGTCATCCTGGAGTCCTGGATGCTCATGGGAACATGAGACTGGGGGCCGTGGAGGGCCTTGCCCAAGGCCACAGTGAGTGGGGGGGGGGTACCCCAACTTGGGTGTGCAGGCCTCCTGCTCATGGTCTCCTGAGCAGCCCTGGCCAGCAGGCCACCTCTGGGGCTGGGCTCTGAGTCTGCCGTCCACCCTGCTCCCGCCTCCTCGGACAACAGGGTCCTATGGGTGGTCCAGGGGAGGGAGACCTCAGAGCACCCAGCACCTTCTACCCCCCACCTCCAGGCTCACCCTGCGAGCCCGGGCAGCAGCAGCGTCCTGCGGACCAGCCCTTGTCTGGCTCCAAAGGTTGAGTTTCGGGGCCAAGAGCCAGGGCCTCAACGCTGGACGGGATGCTTGCAGCTGCCTGGGGCGAGGGCCATGCTCCTTAGCACAATACTGACGCGGCTAGAGAGCGTCACCATCATCCCAGGACAGAGACCCCCATGGGGGGCCTCAGTCCACCCTCGCCAGGACCCTGGGGATGGGCGGGTCAACACCACAACCCCATTTTGCAGATGAGGACATGGACGCTCTGTGAGGTAGGACGCTGACTCTGGGGCTTTGGCTGAGCTGAGCCCTGAGGTCTCGGTGTCACCCCCGGCAGGGCCCTCTCTGGGTTCAGGGGCAACAAGCACACACAGGAAGGCCGGCAGGAATGGGTCTTTATTTAGCAAACTCATGTCGGGTGTCGACCTTGCAGGAGGGCCTGGAGCCGGAACCCAGGCCAGCACTGCACCCTTGACCGCCCTGGGGAAGCCCCAACGGCCTGACACCCCTCATTTTATTTCTTCCTGAGCATCTCTCCCTGAGACGTCAAGCAGGCTGGCTGGGAGGACTCCCTGGTCCCCTACAGCTGACCTGAGCCCTCCAAGCTCTGCAGGCAGGGAGGGACAGGCAAGAGAGCTGTCCCGGAGGGCTTCTGCAGGGAGGTGAAGGCTGTGGAAGGTTCCTGAAAGGTTTTCCCCACTCCTGCTTGTGGGGCCATCGCACAGCTGCAGGACACCTCTCCCTGAAGCCCCCTAGGCACCGTGCCCTGACTTGGAGAATTCGGGAGAGAAGGCCAGTCTGACAGGAAGGCCTCCTGCCCGTCAGATCCTATTTTCCCAGCTCCTCCCTCACTTCACAGGTGGCGGAGGGAGCCATGGAGGGGGAGGGGGGCTGAAGAGTGGGAGGGCCACGACCCAAGGTCACCAGAAGGAATGGAGGCCCCACTGGAGGAGGGCAGACAGAGGCTCAGAATGTGACCAGAGCCACGGGCACGGGAGGAACTGAGAGACGGGATGTCCTGGAGACTCAGCAGGGGCTGGAGGACAGCCAGTGGGGAACAGGCTGACATCACAGGCTCCCAAGGGATGCGCAGGCCGAGGGCAGGGGCGGTGCCGGTGAGTCATCCGAGGGCAGGGCAACCAGGGTCCTGAGAGGGCTTCTTGGGTGCGGCGGTGACAAGGCGGGCTCTGAGCGCAGTATTGCAGCCTAGGAGGAGGCTGTCGGGGGGCAGACACAGAGGCGGCAACTAGCGCGCTGAGTCCCTGCCAGCCTGGCCTCAAGGCTCACCTGGCCACCAGGTGGGCGAAAAGGAAAAGAGAAGAGAAAAACCGAAACCACCCCAAACCCACTCTGGGAGGAAGGCAGGCCCATGTCACTCCCCAAAGCTGAACATCTCAGCTTCCTTCTCCTTCCAGAAGGCGAAGCTCCGGTCGATGTAGCCACAGATGTCCTCGCTGTTGAAGCTGCCCCGCTGGGGGCCAGACCCCAGCCTCTGCACTGCGGGCTCGGAGCTGCTGGGACTGGGGTGGGGCAGGGGCCCGAGCGGGGTCAGGCCCGACTTGCGGCCGGGCTCCGCGTCCCGGGCGGGACTGCGGCTGGAGCCAAAGAAGCGGGCTTTGATGTCCTCGAAGCCGTCGGTCCAGGCACGGCGGCCGGCAGCCACCTCGTCGGTCACGGCCTTGTGGAAGGCGCGGGCTGCTTCCCAGCCGTGGGCGCCCAGGTGCTCGAAGACCTCAAAGCACAGCAGGTGGCGCGTCTTGCGCTCCGCGGCCGGCAGGTCGCACTCCAGGAGCTGGAAGTAGCCCAGCATGAAGAGGTCCAGCGTGAGGCTGCCGTAGGGCATGGGCGCCCCGTCCACGTGGGGCAGGAACTGCTCGGGGGACAGGGGCCCGCAGGGCCGCCGGCTCAGCCGCCGCAGCTGCCGGGCGGGCACGTGGGCCAGGACGGCCTTCCAGTGGCCCAGCAGCTGGGTGATGACGCTGCGCTGCTGCCAGAGGCGGCCGGACCGCGGGCTCTCGCTGGGCAGTGGGGAGGGCGGCGGAGGGCCCCTGGCCGCCTCCTGCCCCCGCAGCCCCGTGCGCTGGGCCTCTAGGGTCCTGCAGGCCGCCGTCTTGAAAGCCGGCATGTAAGCCGACTTCTTCCAGTGGCTGAGGAAGAGGGTGACGATGCGCTCCTTGCGGAGGCTGGCCAGGTCCGGGCCCAGCACGGCGCCCACCTCCGATGGGGCCTCCTCGCAGCTGATGCCCGAGTCGCTGGCCTCCTCCGTGTCGCCCAGCCTGGGATTCCCTCTGATCGGGCCACCGCAGGGCGGGATGGGGGCAGGCCAGCAGCCCCTTGGGCACGACCCCGGCTGGGCCCCCACCTCGCAGGGGCCAGGGCTTGGGGTGCAGGGCCGGCCGGGGGCTGACTCGAAGTTGCCGCGGAGTGTCCGCACAGACACCCCACACTCTTGGATCTCACGCTGGGCCTCACTCCTTGGGGGGCTGGCCGGGGCTGGCCTGTGGGCCTTCCTTTGGACCTCCAGGGGGGCCCTCTCCTCGCCCTGCACCAGCCCGTTCACGCCCTTCAGGAGCAGGGACAGGCTACGCACCAGCCGGGCGACGTGGCTGCACCAGAAGGGCAGGGGTTGCCCACCGGGCATGGCCTGCAAGGCCCCTTCCTCAGAGCTCTGGGGCTCGGCCTCCGCGGCCTCCAGCCCGGGCCCCGGGGACAGGAAGCGGCTGTTGACGGTGATGCTGACCAGGGGCGCGGGCAGCAGGGCCTGCAACTCCGCTGCCAGCCGGCCCAGCTCGTTCTCATACTCCTGGCAGCGGCGCTGGAGCTGCAGGTTGGCAATCTGCTTCTCCAGGTACACCAGATCGTCCTCGGTCAGCAGCTCCCCAAAGGGGCCCAGGATGGCCTGGTGTGTCTGTGAGTACCGCCAGGCCGCCTGCTCCATGGGGTCTGCGCACCCGCTGTCGTCCTGGACACAGGGAAGACATGTCAGCGGGGACGCAGCCCATGTGGCGCGCTCCTGCCAGACACAAGCTCCCCTGGGTGGCCTGGCCCCAGGGAGCTCTGGGGACCCTGGCTGGACCCTGCCTGGGCTCAGAGAGTAAAGAAGCTGACAGGCCAACCCCAGCCCACAGCCCGAGGCTCAGGGCAGTTCTCACCCTGGGAAGAGCCAGGCTTGCCGTCAGAAGAGGCAGGGGTGCCTCTGCTCTGCCACCCCCGAGTCCTCCTCCTGTCCTCCGTGGTGAAGTCAAAGACTGTCCCCAGAACCCTCTGGATCCCTGCACAGGATGTCCTGTGGGTGTGCAGTGTCCCTGAGGAAGGGCAGCATCCGAGTTCCCATGGCGTGTTCACCCCAGAAAACCACCCCTCAGGGCTTCCCTGACACCAGGATACAACCTGATCCCCATGCTTGCAGTCTGTGGGAGACAGACACAGAGCCTCCCAGCTGGGGTCCCTCTGGGTGGCTCCGTGCCCACCCAGTCACTCCCCCGAGACCCCTGAGCAAGGTCCTATGTCTGCCCCATTTCACAGGTGAGGGGCGTGAGCTCCTGCCTGGTTGCCAAGAAGCCCAGGGTCATCTGGTGCAGGTGGGCACTCGGCACAATAAGCCCTCACGAGGCCCGGGGAAGAGAGGGGAGACTGGGGAGGTTTTGGACCACAAGCGTCAGGCCGGGAACTCACAGCCAATGGCCGGACTGTGCCCGAGCCCATCCCCTGCCCCTTCAGCCTGTTTTCTGTGTTTCCCTGAGTTCTTCACACACCCTTGGCTCTGCCCTATGGTCAGATTCTAAAGGGCCTCCTGGCTGTGGCAGGACGCCCCACCCCCAACCCCACAGGCATCCTGACAGCAAGGATGGGCTGGGCCATTAGACCAGAGTCGCCCAACACTTCTGAGATGAGGGGGAAGGCATGCCGAAAACCCTGCAGGAGCCATTCCTCAGAAGTGCAGCTAACTCAGGAGCAGGGGGTTTTATTTCATTTGAAATCCTTTAAATAGCCGCAGCTGCTGGGACAGATTGAAGGCAGGAGGAGAAGGGGACGACAGAGAATGAGACGGTTGGGTGACATCAGCGACTCAATGAACATGAGTTTGAGCAAGCTCCGGGAGTTGGTGATGGACAGGGAGGCCTGGTGTGCTGCAGTCCATGGGGTCACAAAGAGTCAAACAAGTTTGAGTGACTGAACTGAACTGAACTGAAATAGCCACAAATGGGTGGACTTATGGTACTGGCAGGGCAGCTCTAGACCAAGGGTTGCAGAATACATCATTCAAGAGAAAGCTGCACCCCTTCAGGGTACAACTCTAGAACAGCTGTCCACAGGGTGGCCGGAGGGAGCCTCTTAAAATCCAAGTCAGACCAGAGCCCTTCCTTGCTCAGATTCTCAAAGGCTCCCCAAAGGTCCTGTAATGCCTGCCTGTCCCCTCTCTGACCTCACCTCTGCACCACTTCCCCCTGCTCCCTGCTTGGGCCAGCCCACCCTGCCTTGGGACCTCTGTGCTCACTGTTGCCTCCACTCACAATTGCTTGTTCCTCATCCCTGGAGGGCTTGGCCCTCACTTCCGCCTGACTCCTGCTCAAGGACACTCTCCAGAGAGGCTGCCCCTGAGCACCCGGACAAAGCAGCCCCCTCCCCTTTCCACTGCCTTCTCTCTGTAGCAGTTGGACCCTCCCTCCCCTCCTACCCCCCCACACCCCCAGCACAGTTGCCCAGTCACCCCGCCTTCCCTGATGGAATGGAAGCATTAAGGGGCAGGGCTGGTCCCCTTCACTGCCCAGAACAGAGTCTGACATGCGGTGGGCACGACATACAAATCCTGAGATCAAAGAACACTTGGGCAACACATCCCCAAGGCAGGTGAAGGGGCACTGCTCACAATCCTCTGATCTGGTTCAACCTCATCGTCCGGCAGAAGAGGAAGCTGAGGCCACAGAGGGACACGCAGTAGGGTACCCGGGTTTCAGGACTCAAGGTGTGGGCTCAGGAACCCACCTTCCACGTCCACCTGCCTGTACTAAGCCTCCTGCCCCGCCTCTGCCTTCTACATCCAGGTCCCACTCGGGCCCCGCCCACCTCCGCGACGCCACGCCCCTTGTATGGCCACGCCCTACCCTGGCCCCGCCCCCACCTTGCCGGACCTGGGCCTCTGGCGCTGCTGGAGCTGTTCCCAGGCGCGCCTGCAGCTTCCGCACCATCACCTGTCGCTTCCACTCGGGGATGGGTCGGCCGCGCTCATCCCGCGTGGGCACCAGCCCATCGAGGTCGCCCAAGGGCATCCCGTCCAGCTGCAGCGCGACCAGGCTGTCCGGGGCGCCCCCCGCTGCCGTCTCTTCCCGCTGTGTGCATGCAGGCAGGTCATGGAGGAGGCCCATAGGAGCCTGCAGTCCAGGAGCGAGAGGAGGGGAGGGCCTGCCCGGAGGAGCGCAGCTGCGCGAGGAGGGGCGTGGGGGCTGACCACTAGCGCACCCCCAGCCTGTTCAAGTGTGAGGCTTCGGAGAGCAAGGGCCCCTGTCCCTGTAGGACCCTGGCATGTGTGGGGAGGCTTGCAGGCTGAGAGATTCCCCCTTCTTGGTACATGACTGACAAGAGATTGCTCAGAGCATGCCATGTGGATGGGGAAACTCATTTGGGGAACAGCTGCATAGACAAAGTCTGGTGGTCAATTGTGGACTGCAGAACTCGTCAGAGCCTTTAATGTGCTGTGTGCACTGTGACTGCACTTGCCAGACTTGCACAGAGCATCTGGGAGCTCTTAGCCCCCGTTCAGTGAAAGGGTGGCCTGGCGCAGAGAAAGGAGGAGGAGGAGGAGGTGTGGGCCAGTGGGAATCACCAGGGGGTGGGGGGGGCAGACAGCAATGGGCGCCAGGCCCAGCCTTCCCATGGACGGATGCTTTCCTGTATGGTGACAGCAGCATCTGTCAGGGTGAGGGGCTTGACCCACTGGGACCCCCCTGGGATCAGAGACAGTGGCACGTACACTCTGATGGGTGGACAGTTGCTTGTGGCCTTGAACTCCCATCTCCCCAGAAGCTGGGTGTGCCCCCCACCCCGGGCCAGCCAGTCACCCCAGGGACCTCCTGGGCTCCACCTGGAGGGAAGGGCCTGGCTGCCCCCAGAGTGACCTGGCCAGGGCCAGGTAGGAGACATGCTGAGAGGCCAGATGCGCTTGGGCTGGGGGCCTTGGAAGACAGCGACACGGCGAGGGCACTCACCGTGGGAACGACCGTGGCACTGGTGGTGACCCTTGGGGTGGCTGTGTGGGCTGTGTGCTCCATCGGAGGAGGCTGGTCTTGCTGGCCAGGCCAGGCTAGGCTGAGAGACGCTGCCGCTGGGAGGAAGCGGGAGCTGGTGTTGGAGAGGTGGGGGAAGGTGGGGCAGAGGACCCCAGACCTGGGCACAGCCAGCCTTCCTGAAGGACCACTGGCCTGGGAGCCAAAGGCCCAGCCAGCCCTCTGACCAA
The DNA here is from genome assembly GCF_049115385.1 of Moschus berezovskii. Lineage (NCBI taxonomy): Eukaryota > Metazoa > Chordata > Mammalia > Artiodactyla > Moschidae > Moschus > Moschus berezovskii. The sequence continues at coordinate 2,975,964 of NC_142463.1, forward strand.
GTGCCTGGGCAAACTCACTCATCGCTGCGATCCCACAGGTGTCCATGGGGCCAGCTCCAAGCCTGGCCAGCTGGGGAGCCTGCATTTTACCCACCTCATCCCAGCCACGGCCTGTCCCCTCTCCCCAGCTGTCCTATGACCTGGAAGGAGCTAGAAAGGGTGTAGGGTTCGGTAGTCCGGGGACCAAAGGCAGCCCTATCAGACGGGAAACCTGTCCTTTTATGACTCCTCCCTCCACTGCACACACACACACACCCCCCCCCATGTGTGACTACATAACTACCACCCATTCCATGAAGCACATTTACCCTCACTATGCATGGGGCCTGCTGACATTTTTCCCGCTGTCCCATTCTACTTCATTTTGACAAATGCTGGTCACAGCCCCCATGGTGGGTGGTGACTGCAGTTTGAGGACCGCCCCCCTGCCTCCGGACAGAGCCGACCTCTGCGGTCCCTCCAGACGAGGCTGAGGCCCAGAGAAGGGTCGGGCTGCCAGGGACCCCAGGGGCAGGAAAGCTGGGCAGCGGGGGCTTGGAGCTCACAGAGAGGCTGGAGGACTGGGCCGGAGGCGGTTTGACTGTGGTCATGGAGTGCTCTGTCCTCACTTTAGCAGGGTGGCAGGATGGTAACGGGATCCTGGAAGAGCTGGGGGGCTGGCCCCAGCCCGGGCCTTGGGGCCCTCTGTGCCCAGCTGTCCAGCCTTGCTGCTCCCCGCACCTCAGGCCCCCTCGGAGGACCTCAGAGGGGAGGCCAGCAGGGCCCAGCCCCTGCACCCCTGGCCTGGGCCAGCCCCCCTGCCGGGGATGCGTGTACTCACGGGTGGGGTTCCCGAGGCCAGCGCCCCCACTGCTGCCGTCCTCCGGGGGATGTCTGGCTGCCGAGAGCGGAGGAGGGGGGAACGGCGGGGGCGGGGGGGCCATCAGGAGCGGCACCTGGGGGCGGACAGGCCTGGTCAGAGGGGGTGGGGGCGGGGGGCATCCAGCCCTGGGGTGGGGCTAGGAGAGGGAGGCATGTGGGGTCGAGGGGCGGTGCCCCTGGAGGTTATGCCCCCGTGTCTCTCTACCCTGGCGGGCACACACACCCACCCCCACTGGGCGAGCCCCATATCGAGGCCCACCCAGCTCGCGAGCTCCCTCTGGAGGCAGCTTGGCTCTGGGCTCCGGGCCAGGGGCTGGCGTCCCCCTCGTGCTCAGCACTCCTTGGCCTTACAGGGGACACGAGGACACACCCACACTTGCGGGCACACGTGCCCATTCACTTACACACACACACACCCCTACCCCTTGCCAACTGTCCCCTGATGGTGCTGAGACAGACTGCCCGGACCTGGGCCCGCACTCAGGCCTGGGCACGGCGTGAACCCCCGCGAACCTGGACGTGTCCTCAACCCTGCACCTCGGAGCAGTGGTGCAGTGCCCAGGACTCTCCCACAGTCTCGGGAGCCGGGGCCACGGAGGCCACGCCTGAGCTGCTGGGGCCCCCACACTGCAACCCCACGTCTGCCCCAGGTCTGGGACACCCCCACCACCCCCCTGCCCCCAACACTGACGGGTGGGCAACCAGGAAGAATGCTAGACCTGGAGGCGTCCGAACCCCGTCCCCCATCCCCAGCTCAGCCCTGCGAGGCCTCCACTCTGGCCTCTGACCAGCAGGAGCCAAGACGGCTAGCCAGGCCTGGCCAAGAAGAGACTGGGGCGCACAGGCTGCCACGTGTGGGACTGCCCTCACCTCCTGCCTTCCCAAGCCCACCTCCGGTGGCACAGAAGCTCTCCGCGAGGACGTGAGCCGTCCTCCAAGGACTCCAGAGCAAGGCTTGCTGCCTTTGGGTTTAAAGCTGAGCGTCGCAGGCGGGCCGACCCCGTCCTGCAGGTGGCTTGTCTCCCGGCTGCCCTGCTGGTTGCCCTGATGCCTGAAAGCACATGCCCACCCCAGCTCGGGGCTCCAGCAGAGAAGCCACCACTCATCCTTGGCTGTCAGGCCGAAGCGCCTGCTCCCTCCTGTGGGCAGCGATAGTGGACGAGGGCCTTGGGGGGCCCCCAGGCTGGCGCTGGAGAGAGCCCCGGGCAGGGCAGAGGAGCTGGATCAAACCTGCCCCACAGGGACGTGTGCTTTGGGCCCAGTGCTGGCCCCAGTGTCGAGTGGGCAGTTAGTGCCACAGCTCCATTCAAAATCCTTTCCTCTCCCTGTCCTGAAATCCTTGATCGGTTTCTAACAAGAAGCCCACGTGTCCGCTTTGCGCGGAGCCCTGCCCATGATGACATAGCTGGCGCTGCTGGGGTTAAGTCCCTCGGCCGCCTGAGTGTCCCCAGCTCCCGTGCAGGTGGGCCAGGTCCCTCCCGCCTGGGCGAGGAGGCGCAGGTGTCGGGTGGCTGCCCCGGCCTGGGGAAACCCCTCAGAAGAACCCCTGTGGCTATAGTCACTGCTGCAGGGCCCTCTGTCACATCCCAGGACCCTCTGCACTCCGGGGCCACCAGGAGGGGAGCCTGGGGCCCAAGCGCTTATCTGCCCGTCGCCGGCACCTCCTACCTCTCTCTGCAGAAACTGGTGCTAGGAGCCCAGGAGCCCAGCCTTGGCAGGAGCGTCCGCCAGCCCCCAGCCTGGGAGGACCCTTGAAAGCAGGCACTGGGCCGTGAGTGAGCACAGGGAGCTGAGCCGTCTGGAGCCATCGGGGGGTGTCACAGCACCCGCCCCCAGGATCAAGAGGCGTCACATTAATATTTGAAGGTGGAGGTGTCAGGTGGCCCGGCGGGCTTTGGGTTGTTGTGGGATCCTTTACCACCAGGCCTTAACCCTCCACCAGACAGGGGCTGGGGGAGCAGACCCTCCAGAGAGGGAGGGGAGACCAGAGCTCCTTGGTCACACAGAAGAGATCGTGGTCACACAAAAGAGATGACACAGAGGGGTCCCCCAGGGCAGCCCTCAGGCTCGGCTGGGGAAGCAGATTCAGGGAGGCAGGGCGCTTTCTCAGGGGCCCATGGCGGGGATGGGGCAGGGCTGGGACGAAAATTCTTCTTGAGACCACCGCCCCCGCTTAGCTCCTTCCAGGACCGAGCCCCTCTTGAGTCACTGCTCCTTCAGTCCAGGGCCACCAGCCACGGGGGGAGAGGCAGGCAGGGGGGCCTCTTGGGGAAGCCCGGCACCGGTGGGGTCCCTGATACCCCCACCAAGGATACCAAGCCCTGGCTGCTGCTGTTCGCCCACCTGCCTTGGCACAGGGGACCCAGAAGGAAGCCCAGGCTGCTCACGCTGACTACAAATTAGGGGGCCCCCGGCTCAGGGTTCTGGGCTGTGACACAGACCTGTGTGCAGCAGCCATCTGCACTGGGATCGGTCACCCCGGGACGTCGAGGGCGGGGTTCTGACAAAACACAACACCTGTTCCCTGCCGTGTGCCTCAGACCTGGGAATCTCCGGTCTTCCAGCATCCACAATGCAGGCATGAGGTGGCTTAGGAGCCTGAAGGAGGATCGAGTCAGACCCCAGACCCGACGGCTGGGAAACCCCCTGCTGATGGTCTGACGGACAGAGCGGGGCTGAACCCCAGGCGCTGAGCCTGACAGAGCCTCCCCGGCCGCCCCGCCTGGGAGCCCTCAGGGCTCACCATACCCCCGCACCCCCAGTTGAATCTGCTCGCCTGGGTGAGGGGAAAGGGCCTCCCATTCCTGGCAGAGTGCACGGCTCAGCTGGGGTGGAAGGAATAACGGAAAATGCAGGATGTTGGTCCAGGGCCCAGGGGAACGGACCTTGGCCCCAGACCACGGCACCTGCAGCCTAGGAGGCCGCACGCACGGGTCCCTGAGGCCAAATTTTGCTCCAGCTCTCCCCAAGGAGAAGCCCCGGGGAGTCACTCACTGTCCTGTGGGCCTGAGTTTCTCTGCTTACCAGGAGCCCCTGGCAGGCCTGGTGACCACGGCACACAGACCCCCTCGCTGCTGCTAGCACGGGGTCATGAGGATCTCTGAATTTTAACCAGCACAGGGGTCTGCTGAGGTGGCCACTGGTGACGGGAGGATCCAGGCCCCGGACATGAACCGAATCTACAGCGTCTGGGGGAGTGCTGCCGACCTCTGGGGTCCTGACAGCTGGGCACGTCCAAGATTGTTGGTCAGCCGGCCTTGGGTTGGTGACTTTCCCATGGTCCGGTGTCTCTTTTTCTGTGTTTCTGATGAGATTTGAGCAGCGCCATGCCTGCCATGCATTATACATCGAGGACAGCTGTGGCGAGCCGGGTTACAGGCCTGTAACGCCACCCGGGTCGAGAAAATCATGACCCACAGATGGGTGCTAGACACCCAGGCACCATGGCTGAGATTGGGTTACGGGCTGTCCTTCCCCCGGGGAAGCAGTCTGCCTCGGGGAGCCTCTTGCCCTCTCTGGGCCTCAGTTGCCCCATCTGAACAATGAAGGGGTCTGAAGGTCCCTCTGGACCCAGGGGAGCAATTAGCCACTAAACCAGGTGCTCAAGGCACACCTCTAACCCCAGTGAGGCTCCTCGGTTATGTCACACAGATGAGAAAACTGGGGCTCACGGGTGCTCAGGACTTGAGGGTGTCACTCAGCCAAGAAGGGTTGCTCCAGCTCTGGTGGGCGTGAGAACAGGGGTGGGGGCGGCGAGCTGAGAGGCTGGGCTCCCCCCACGTGGAGGGCTGTGCTCGCTGCCCTGGACGGCTGCTCCTAGCTGCGGCGGCCCGGCCCATGCCCTGGAGGTTTGGGGACAGGGGGCCCCCTCTAGCCACTGCCCAAGCCCTCCTCACTGTGCAGAGGTGACCCCAGGCCCAGGGAGGAGAAAGATGTGGCCAGGGTGGAGGTGGGGAGGTCCAGGCAGCGGGGGGGAGCACCTATCCAGCCTCACCTCCCAGGCTGCCTCTCCTTGGACCCACGAAGCCCTGGGGGCGGAGGTAGGTGCCGGGGCTGAGAGGAAAAGGGAGGCTTTCACCACCTCCTCTGAGCCCGACACGGGAAGAGGCCGCGCAGGCGACCTCTGGATATTGTGTTTCCATCAATATTGCATCAGTCCTCGCCTCCCCCAGCCCGGCGGCCCCAGCTGACGGCCTGCCCTTCTGCAGGGCCGAGACTGAATATGGGGGTCAGGGGTGACTCCAGCCAGTCCTGGGTGCAGCGGCTCATGGGGAGCTGGATGAGCCTGCCCCTCCGCCACACAGGCGGGAAAGGTGGATAGGCTGGACACTGCGGGCCTGCAGGCTGGGTGGGGAGGCTACACAGACTGCCAGGCTGGCGTGGGGAATCCCGAGCGGAGGGGCCGCTGCCTCGTATCCCGTGGTGACACCAGGGGAGACCGTCAGCCCCAAAAGGAACACCAGGAAACCTGACGTGGGCTGGTCCCCACAATCCCCAGTGGAGGGGTCAGCAGGGTGCCCAGAGTCCCCACCCCTAAGAGACCGGGCAGAGTGACCAGGAGGGGTGGGCTGGTGTGCCAGGGCCTGGGGAGGGGGGCCTGGGCACAAAGATCCTGCTCAGACAGAAGGCCTGGCCGTGGGCACTGCTGTGTGGGTTGGGGGCAAGCCAGGGACCCCAAGACAGGAGCCAGGAGGCACCTCCCTGCTAGCAGAGGGATCACCCAGCCCACCTCCAGGCCAGCCCCAGGGCCCATACAGAGGCCAGGGACCCGGGTGCCAGGCTGTCCCCAACCTGCAGACCACAGAGCTCCATCCACCACACCAGGTACCCGCAGAGTTCCCCCAACTTCTGGAACCCAAACTAGAAAGACAACTCTTGTCAAGCAATAGCCAATCAAAAGAAAGTATGAAAGTGAAAGTCGCTCAGTCATGCCCAACTCTTTGAGACCCCATGGACTATACAGTCCATGGAATTCTCCAGGCCAGATTACTGGAGTGGGTAGCCTTTCCCTTCTCCAGGGGATCTTCCCAACCCAGGAATCGAACCAGGGTCTCCATTGCAGGCAGATTCTTTACTAACTGAGCTATTAGGAAAGCCCAGAGCCAACTGAAGGGTCAGTAAGCCGTCTAGTCAAGGCTATGGTTTTTCCCGTGGTCATGTATGGATGTGAGAGTTGGATTATAAAGAAAGCTGGTCGCCGAAGAATTGATGCTTTTGAACTGGTGCTGTAGAAGACTCTTGAGAGTCCCTTGGACTGCAAGGCGATCCAACCAGTCCATTCTAAAGGAGATCAGTCCTGGGTGTTCATTGGAAGGACTGATGCTAAAGCTGAAACTCCAATACTTTGGCCACCTCATGCGACGAGTCGACTCACTGGAAAACCGTCTGATGCTAGGAGGGATTGGGGGTGGGAGGAGACGGGGACGACAGAGAATGAGATGGCTGGATGGCATCACCGACTCGATGGACATGAGTTTGAGTGAACTCCGGGAGTTGGTGATGGACAGGGAGGCCTGGCGTGCTGTGATTCATGGGGTCGCGGAGAGTTGGACACGACTGAGCGACTGAACTGAACTGACTGACTAAACAGTAAACAGATTGCTTCAAGCAGTGACTACAGTTCCCGTGTCTGAAACTAGGATACCGAGACAAACCAGGACCCCAACGCACGTGACCCGAAGCACCCCCAGCCTCCAGCCCCTGGCCGCCCCGGTGTGGGTGTTGGGCGGTGGAGACAGGCTCTCTCGTTGGTGACCGGGTGAGGACCATCCCACTGGCCCAGGGCTGGGGAGGAAGGTGGCTCTGCCTCCGTTGTCCTGGACACTCTGGGGGAAGACGCCCCGAGGGAAAGGGAGGTGCGGCAGCCCTGGGGTGGGACCCGGTGTGGGGGGCATGGTGCCCCCGTGGGCCTTAGTGTTCTCACCTGAGGGGGGTGCCAGCCGGTCCCAGGGACACCTTCCGAAGGGGTGGCCAATACAGAAGACTGAGGCAAAACCTGTGCAGGTTGGGATGAGTCGTCAGTCACCGCCCGGGGCCTTCGGGGGCAGGGGACTGATGGAGCAGGCCCGCCCCCTGCATGCCCACTGTTCCATTCATTCAGCAAACACACGTGGCCCGGCATGGGCTGGGGGGCCGGGCACATGGGGTTCCTGCCCTTGCAGAGGCGAGGCTGGTCGAGGTCACGTGCCCAGATGGGAGCCCGCCTGAAACTGTCCCCTTCTGGGCTGCGCAGGGCTGGCCCACCTCCTGGCGTCACACCTCCCTGAAGACCCGGGACCCCACTCCCACCCCCAAGGTGTCAGCCCGACCCAGCCATCTGGCCTGAGTATGAGCATAGGCTCTGTGGCCTGGGTGGCGGGCAGATCTCAGGGGAGCTCCAGCCGCGGCCCAGCCCTGGTCCCTTTGTAGTCCCGGTCCCGTCGCAGCCCGGGGCCAGGCCCTCCCGCCTCCCACCCCACCACGGGGTGTCTGGGTGAGTTCCCCAGCCGTCAGTGCAGGGGGCACCCGGGAGGGAAGGGGCCGCGAGGCTCACCGGCCGGCTGCTGTCCCGCAGGTACTGGGCACAGTGGCGGTGGCCGTGGTACTCCGCCAGCTCCGCGGCCGTGTAGCCGTCATCATCTCGCAGGGCAGGGTCCACGCGGTGGGACAGCAGGGTCTGGCAGCACTGCAGGAGGGGGGTGGACACACATGACCACCACCAGCTCCCGCATCCCCCAAGCTGAGACACTGGGGCCTGAGCCCCCGGGCCGCCCTGTCCTGGCAACTTGGGGTCCTGCAGGCACCAGCACCCCTAATCTGGGGTGGGAGCCCCAGGCGCTCTCACTCAGGGGCTCACTGAGGGCCCAGATGGTAAGCAGGTGGCACAGCGGGATCCCAGCCAGGCCACCCGACCCTGACTTTGCCCCTGTAGCCCAGGCCTCAGGTTTAAATACGGAGCCGGTTTCCATCTTTACAGCAGCTCCTGGAGGGGTGTCCATTCACACACTAAGAAACTGGGGTGCAGAGGCTAGAGAAGACGGCTCTGCCCACAGGTCTCCGGGCTGTACCCTCGCCCACCTCGCCCTGCCTGCTCCCTGGCCTTCCGGTCAGGCCTGGCGCTCAACGAGCCCCTCCTCTTGGCCCCAGGCCCGGGGTGAGCTCCGGGGGTCCTTACTCAATCCCCGATGTCTCTGTCTCTGAGCGCCCCGCTACTGCGCTGGCCTCACACGCCCCCCAGGCCGGCGCTGGGCCGCCAGTTTGCCTCCTGGCTGGGCCCCCGGGACCGGGAGGAGGGGAAGGCGGGAGGCTCAGCAGCAGGCGCAGAGGAGAGGCTGGAGCGGTGGAAAGCGTGAAGCAGAGTGGAGCGGGGGGCACTGGGGTGTGAGGCCTGACCCCAGATGGGTCCAGGGCGGCGGCCCTGGGGGTGGGAGCGGAGGACTTCAGCGCAGAGTGGCGGCGCCTGTGAGCGGGGGCGGGAAGGCGGAAGTGGACTCTAGGAGAGTGGTCTGTTCCAATGCCTCCGTTTTTCTACAAATCTGAAGCGATCCTAAATTCTTCTAAAATAAGAATTTATGTTAAAATACTGAGTGGTAATTATGAGAAAAATGCAAATCAAAGCCACCATGAGGTACCATCTCACGCCAGTCAGAATGGCTGCTATCCAAAAGTCTACAAGCAATAAATGCTGGAGAGGGTGCGGAGAAAAGGGAACCCTCTTACACTGTTGGTGGGAATGCAAACTAGTACAGCCACTATGGAGAACAGTGTGGAGATTCCTTAAAAAACTGGACATAGAACTGCCATATGGCCCAGCAATCCCACTGCTGGGCATACACCTCGAGGACACCAGAATTGAAAGAGACACGTGTACCCCAAAGTTCACCGCAGCACTGTTTACAATAGTCAGGACATGGAAGCAACCTAGATGTCCATCTGCAGACGAATGGATAAGAAAGCTTTGGTACATATACACAATGGAGTATTACTCAGCCATTTAAAAGAATGCATTTGAACCAGTTCTAATGAGGTGGACGAAACTGGAGCCTATTATACAGAGTGAAGTAAAGCAGAAAGAAAAACACCAATACAGTATACTAACGCAAATATATGGAATTTAGAAAGATGGTAATGATAACCCTGTATATGATACAGCAAAAGAGACACAGGTGTACAGAACAGACCTTTGGACTCTGTGGGAGCAGGCGAGGGTGGGATGATTTGGGAGAATGGCACTGAAACATGTATATTACCATATGTGAAACAGATCGCCAGTCCAGGTTCCATGCATGAGACAGGGTGCTCAGGGCTGGTGCACTGGGATGACCCTGAGGGATGGGACGGGGAGGGAGGTAGAAGGGGAGTTCAGGATGGGGAATACATGTCCACCTGTGGCTGATTTGTGTCAATGTGTGGCAAAAACCACTATAATAGTGTAAAGTAATTAGCCTCCAATTAGAGTAGATAAATTAATTTACAAAAAAAAAATTAAATACGGAGTGGCGTGGGGTGATCATGTTTACTGGATGATCATAATTTTCCAGAGCTGTTAACAAATTTAAGACCCAACAGGCAATCAATAATGTGTGGACTCTGCTTCTGTCCTGGTTACAGCACAACCAGAGACATGGACATGAGATGGATCTTAGACAGGCTGGATAGTAGATGGCTTGGAGAAGTTATTGTGGGACTTCCCTGGTGGTCCAGGGGTTATGAACCCACCTGCCAAGGCAGGGGGACATGGGTCCGATCCCCGGTCCGGGAAGACCCTTCATGTCCCAGGACAACTAAGCCTGTGCACCGCAAGTACTGAGCCCGTGTGCTGCCAGTACGGAAGCCTGCAAGCGCTAGAGCCCGGGCCCACAGCAGAGAAGCCACCGCGATGAGAAGTCCCTGCACCCCAACGAGGACCCGCTCCCACTTGCCACAAGCGGAGGAAGCCGGAGGGGTAGGGGGCAACAAGGAAGATGCAGCACAGCCAAGGGAGGAGGAACTTCCACAACACAAAGTCGGAAAAGGAGGGCGGTTCTCAGCTCTGAGGCCTGAGCTCCTTTCCTTTCCCACCGACGGGGGAGGGTGAGGAGCTCAGGGACCCTCAGCTTATCTGCTGAACCTCCTGGACTCCTATAGAATACTTCACTTGAAAAAAGATGTTGCTGCTTAAAAATAAAGTTGGCAGGGTGCTGCTCTGGCCACCCTCGGGATTGTGGAGGCCGTGGCTGGTGGGGGCAGGATGCTGTCTGAGCCACACTGCACTGGCTCAGGGCCCTTCCAGCCACCCGCGGCCTCCCACCCCAGGCCCCTCTGGACGCCACCCCCACCGCCTGCTTGGTGAGCCCACGGGGCTGAATGAATGCTGGCCTGCAGGGTGAACGGAGTGGGTGTGGCTTGGGGGTGGGGGAGCAGGAGGGGGCCCTCAGGGCTCCTGAGAGTCAGAAAAAAGTGTTCAGCCTTGCTGCTGGGTATGGGGGCATCATGCCTCTCTCTGATTTATCAAAAGGACCACATGCCTTCCCGGGACTCTGGGTGGCTGCCCTGTGCTGCTCGTGGGCCACCTGGGCCCAGGAACACTTGGGGTTCCAGCGGGAAACAGCTGTCCAGAACCGAAGTCCAAAATGGGATACCGGGCTGCACCTCAATAAAACACCCCCCCGCCCTCCCGACCAGCCTCTCTGGGGCCTGCGTGGATGGTGACCAGCCGTTCCAGGGGCCGTGGGAACGCCACGGGAAGGCCTGGGAGACGTCGCAGATGCACTGACCCACTTTGGAGCCCTGCCGGGTGGTTCTGGTAGGGGCGGGCAGAGGCGTCATCCCACCTGTTTGCCTCAGACGCACTTTGCTCAGACACGGCCTTGCCTTCGCAGGAGGTCTGTGGGCAGGTTGCGCCAGTGCAGGGCCAGCGGCTCACAGCCGGGTCCACTCCCAGGGCTGGACCTCAAGTATCGGAACACTGACCCTGCCTGCTCCAGGTTTCCGGATGCTGTTTCCTGGGTCACATGTGCCCCTAGGTTTATCTGGATCACAGCAAAGGGGCTGACCTCACACCCCCACAGGGCTCTGCTCCCAGGCCCCTCTGGCCTCGTATTGGCATGGGTCACGTGGCTGCCCTGTGGGCACGCGGTCCAGGCTCAGTTTGCCTGTCTGTAAAAGGGGCTAATGTGTATCCTACAGGGTTGTGTTGAGGGTTCGGTGGCTCACTCACAGGAAGCAGTCCAGGACTGCCAGCTCTCGGAGGCTCCCCTGCCCACCCCCCACCCCTAGCGCCTTACCTCCAGCTGCCCGTTCTCCGCTGCGTCGTGGAGGGGAGTCCCCCCCCAGGAGTCTCTCATGATGGGGGCGCCCATCAACAGGAGCCTGTCTAGGATGGGCGTGTGGCCTCCCCGAGCAGCGAAGTGCAGGACGGTGGCCCCCTCGTCATCCCGAGCTGTCAGGCCAACGTCCGTGAAGGTGACCTGCGGGCAGAGCAAGGGGGCCGGGCCAGCTGAGGCCGGATGGGGGTAGCCACACTCCCCTTCGGGCAGGGGGCCCTGGGGACAGGGCTGGCTCCTCTTGTGCACCCTGGGCAGCCTGGGGTGGGGGGCAGCAAGCTTGGTGGTTTTACTGCAAGATTCCACAGCCCCCAAACCTGTCCCAGCCCAGATCTTAAACTGAACACCCCCCGGGGTGTTCCCACTTCAAATAAAGAATGCCTTTGGGCAGCACCCCAGGGCCAGTAAACAGGTGTTTGCTGATGAAGGGAGGACCTCCTGGCACCAGGCCTGTTTGCATCTGACCATTACAGCTCCAGTGCCAAGATGCAGGGTGCTGGGGAGTGGGCCCTGTGCAGCCTTCCTCAGCACGTTGGATGCGAGCCTGGTCATCCGGTGGCCTGGGCCCCATCCCACTGGCAGCCTTCCGGCCAGTCCTCCTCACAACCCTTGTTGGCCCCGCTGTGAGGGCACCCATGGGCTCTGGCCCACGGCCCCCAGCCTGGACCGTGTGCTCACAGGGCAGCCATGTGACCCATGCCAACACGAGGCCAGAAGGGGCTCTTCTTCTGCCTTCCCGCTGGAAGGGCCGGTGCACGTGGGGTCACCCCCTTTGTCTCCCTCTTCCTACTTTGAACGTGGCCAACCTTCTCCATGAAGGCGAGGCCAGGAGAACAGCAAGGATGTGACCCAGTGTGAATGGCCTGCTGGTTTCCTATTTGGAAGGGATAACCTTTTGGTGGTTTAATTCCCAGGGCACTGCAGCCAAATGCTGGCTGATCCGACATTCAAACGTGTCTGTCGACAGCAAACTGGGAGAAGAGTACCTCCCATCAACCATCAGCCAGCTCCCCCAAGGGAGCAGGGCCCCAGCCCTGAGTGGGTCAGCCAGGCTGGACTCTGCCCCCTCTGCCCGTGGTCCATCCTGCAGAAGGCGGGCATGGGGAGTCCCCTGGAAGAGGCTTTCTGGCCCTGGACTCTGGGCCACAGCTGTTTCTTCCTGGGGTGAGCCCCCCATGGGGCTGCCCGGCTCTGGGTGGACGTTCTTTGTTCCTGCCCACCCTCCCCCGGCTCCCAGGCACCCCCACTGCTCTGAGACGCCACACATCCGCTGACTCACTCCCAACTTGTGTGTTGAGCACCTGCTGCCTTTGTGCCCCCACAGCCAGACCCGGCCAGGACTCAGGCTCCCGCAGGGCTGGGAGTCCAGGTCTGGGGACAGGCACCTTTCTGTCGTTCACCATCTGGTCTACAAGCAAGAGTATGGAAGCATAGCTCCACCCAAGGGCCAGGGTGGGGCTGACGCTGGGAGCTTTCTCCTACAAGTGGGGCTGGCCACATAGGAGTAGCTGCAGAAGGGTGGCTGGGGTGGGGGAGGGGGCACAACCAGTGCAAAGGTGGGTGCCGGCGGGTGCTCCAGGGGCGAAGGGCCAGCCTGGGAGAGGCGGTGGTGAAGGGAGGCTGGAGCCAACTGCTAGGGGCTTCTGAGGCCAAGGTGAGTGGCGGGAGGCCAGAGGAAATCACTTCTTCCTTCCTTCCCTCACGCAGCATCCCCACAGCCCTTACCATGTGCCAGACACAAGGAGTGGAGCAGCTGGACTGAGTCCCTCCACAGCCACCTCTTGCCCATCTGCCCCTCCCAAGAGAGACCTCCCCACTCTGACCCTCGACCAGGTAGTGGAGACCCTTTCCATAATGGAGACCCTCAGAGTGCCTGGACACCCCGCAGGCCTGGTTTTCCAGGGAAGGGGCGGAAGTCCCCAGCCCAGGAAAAAGTCTTTGAGATGGCATCCTCCCCCATCTAGGTCACTCTGTTCCTTCTGGAAAGAGGCCCAGATGGTGCCTCCATGGGTCCAGAAGGGAAGAAGAGTGGGGCTCGTGCGGCTACCCCGGAGGGTCTGGGAGCCCCACCCAGGGTCGGGTTAGCAGGGCATGGACAAGTAGCCAGACAGCAGGGCCAGGCACTGCCTGTGCCACCCACCCTGAGAACCCGGACACCCACCAGGACTCCTAGGGGAGGGGTCGGGAGAGCCCGCAGGGGATGCTGCACACCCCCAGGGTACTGCAGGGCCGGGTGCAGTCCACGGCCACCCCCAGCCAAAGCTCCCCACTGTGCCCTAGCCTGGCCTTGGCAAGTGGGTGCTCTAAGGCCAGGGCAGGCACATCTGATCCGCCTCCAACCCCGTGGTCTGTGAACTTCCTGTGGGTGATCCAAGACCCAGGGCGTGGTTTCTCCACCCGAGCCGGCCCGCTTGCTAGGCGGGAGCAGGTGCCAGCCTTCTAGGACGCCCCCACGTCCCGCGCGCGCACCCGGGCGCCCCCTTACCAGCCAGACGACGAGCGAGTAGTGACCGCGGGCGGCGGCGGCGTGCAGCGCGCTCATGCCATCGAGGGCGCGCAGATGCACGTCGGCGCCGCAGTCCTTCACCAGGAACTGCGCCAGGTGCAGGTGGCCTTCCTGGCAGGCCAGGTAGAGCGGGGAGGCGCCGCTGCGCGTCCGCCGGTTCACGCCGCTGCGGGGGAGGCCGGGCTTCAGAGCGCGCTCGGCCGGGGGGCGTGGGGAGCCGCTCCGGCCTAGGGCTCAGATCGGGGCGGGGTGGCCCGGCACCTGGCTCTTTGCGGCCACCCCCTTACCCGCTGAGGGGCCCAGCCGGCCACCCTCGGCGTGGCCCGGCTTGTGCGCACCCCAAGGAATCCAGCTCCCCCCACTCGCCGTCAAGCTGTGCGCGCCGCTGGGGGTTGGCCGTCAGGGGGCTCCTCTTAGGGTGACTGGCGCGGCGGGGCCCGCAGTGGGCGGCTCAGGGAACCTCCGGACTGGGGCTTGCTCCGTGCAAGGGGCCATTGTGAGCAGGACACTAGCGCTACTGGCGCTCGGCCGGCATCCGTCTTCCAGGCCCCCGTGTAGGCAGACTGGGGCAGGGCCGTCAGGTTTCCGTCCGGCCTCGCCTCCACGTGGTCACGGGGCCAGGCGAGCTCTGGGTGCCCTCTGAACCCCTGCAGGGAGCGGCAGCCCCTCCCCCAAACCGGGCCCCGCCCCTGTTGACGGGGACTCCTGCTCCGGCTCCTGCGGTCCCTGCGGTGGGCGTGTGGGGCCTGGGGTAGCGGACCGTCCCCACGCGTGTATGTGTTTTAATGTGAAATCACCCGGTTTTCAAATGACAGCAAGTACTTCTAAAGCTGCCAGTCTGAGGACACCCTGCGGCGGCCAGCTCAGGTGAGGGGTGGACACAGAGTCCTCCTCCCAGCCAGGACAGCCGTCCCGCGGACCGACGGCGGCGGCAGGCCACAGACGCCGCCCCCCAGACGGCCAGTTATACGCCCGGGTGTCTTCCGTGGGGCCAGGACCGCAGCCTGCTGGGCGGGCCCCCGCCCTGCCTATCCGCCGACTCGAGGCAGTGGGACCGCGCGTGTGGAGGGAGAATCCAGGCCCCCACCTGGGGGGCTCACTGCCCCCAAGCCCAGTGCTCACTCTGCTCCCTTCGGGACGCGTGAGCGACGACCTTCGCGGCCCAGCGGGGGACGTTAGGCCCTGAGACGCCCCCAGGCCACGGGAGCGGTCTGAGCCTGCAGGGGCTCTTCTGCTCCGGCTGCGGAAGCCGCTTCAGGGCTCTCACCGCCCGCTCCGGCGCGGAGCCCACCCGGGTCTGCTCTCCGCCGGCCCCTGGCTCCAGGCCCGTCCCTCCCCCTTCCCTCCCCGCTCCGCCCGCACGCGGGTCGCTCCAGCCCTCCCCCAGCCCTCCCCGCCTCCCCTTCCCCCACCCCGGCCGCCCACCCTCCCCTCGCCGGGCCCCCTCCCCGCAGCCCGCGCCCCCAGGACACCCCGCCAGGCGGCGCCGCAGCCCCTCACCTGCGGTGGGCGGCGGTCAGGAGCTTCAGGCAGGTCAGGTCCCCGCTGACCGCGGCGTGGTGCAGCGGCAAGGCCCCCTCCAGGGTCTCCAGCGTGGCCGCGTGGCCCTCGCGGAGCAGCCACTCCACCAGCGCCGGGTGTCCGAAGCGGGCGGCCAGGTGCAGCGGGGAGACGCCGGACGCGTCCTGGTCCTACAGGGGCGCAGGCGGCCGGTGAGCGGGCGGCGCGGGCCGGACTGCGCCTGCCGGGCAGCCGCCCGGGAGCACCGCGCGGACCCGCTGGAGAGCTCCCACCCCTCCACTTGGCTCCAACGCGGGGGTGCAGAGGGGTCTCCTGGACTGAGCCAGGCCGCCGACTCGGGGTCAGCGGCAGGGCCGGGACCAGTCAGGGCTTTTGGGTTCAAACCCCTGATCCTGCACACGCGAGCCCCCTCCGGGCTGCAGTCCTGCCCTTCCTGCTCTCTGCTTGCCGTCGGGGAAGCTCCACTAGCCCAGCTTGCTCACCCAGGGCTGGCAGCCAGTCCAGGGGTGGTCCAGGGGCCTCTGCCCCACCCTCACTGAGCGCCCACCCTGCACCCCGAATCCTCTTGCTGGGGCACTTCTCCACAGCGGGCGTGTGCACACCTGGGCCTTCTCCCAGGCTCTGGACCCGCCCTGCTCCCACCCTCGGGGCTGTGGGAAGAGCCGCTGAGGACAGTGGGGCTGCGGCTGTTGGACACTCAGGCTGTGTGACCCGTGGGTCTTCCCTATCCTGGGACCCAGCGCCTCTCTGGGCTCTGGGAGGACTTCCTCTCTCCATCAGAGCTGGCTTGCCCACACCCACTGGGCCGGCAGGAAGAGGGAGAGGCAGGCAGGAGAAATGTCCGTGGGAAGACCATCACTGAGCCCCGGAGCCCCCACCAGGGTCCCCCAGCCTCTGGGGTGGGCCAGCATCTCCTGAGCCCCAGTGCCTCCTGGGCTTCTGTTTGCCTGGACCCTTTTCTTGACCCTTTGGAAGCAGGCCCCACAAATCAGGCCTGATAAGGAGACCCTAGGAGACCCCCCACTGGCAAGGCCGGGTGCTCTTGGGGGGGGCGCCGGGGGGGGGGCGCCGTTGGGTGAAAGGTCGACAGGGGCCGCACTGTGCTGGGCATTGGGGAATACCAGGTGGTTCAGGGGGTGTCTGTGGCTTCCGAGGGCTTTGTTTGGGGCTGGGGAGCGGTGTGGGGTAGAGACATGCCACTGTGTGTGGCGTGGGAGTCGTGTGGCCATTCCCCCCAGAGCAGCAGCCTAGGGCCCTGGGGAAGCCCAGGGCTCCAGACCTGGCTCTCGGCTCCCGCTTCCCCATGGACGTAGGCCCCACACCCTGCAGCTGCCGTTGCTGTGCCCCGCTCACCTGCAGACCGCAGCCGCCGTGGCGCACCAGCCAGCACAGCTCGGCCAGGCTGCCGGTGGCTGCAGCATCGTGCGCGGGGGTGGCCCCATTGTGGGCCCGCTGGTTGCCGGGCAGCTTGGCCCGCTGCACCAGGAACCTGACGCAGGCCAGGTGGCCGGCCCGGGAGGCATGGTGCACCAGGCCGGCTCCCAGGGCATCGGTGACACACGGGCCCAGGGCGCCCGCCTCCAGCAGCTGCTCCAGGGTGGCCAGGTCCCCGTCCTTGGCGGCCGCGAGCGCCCGCTGTTCCTCCATCCTCCGCCCCGGCCGCCCGGCCGGCTCTCTGAGGCTCACGCAGGCCCGGGCTTCCTGTTTCAGGATGGGACGCAGCTCGCAGCTCCGGTTACCCGATAAGCACACTCAGGGCAGATGGGAGGCGGTGGGAGTGGGAGGGGGGACAGGCCTCGGGGACCGGGCCTTGCAGCCCTGGCCCAGCCGCTCCCGGGGCACCCAGAGCAGAGGAAGGGCCTGCATCAGGTTCGGGTAGGAGGTGGGCACTGCCTTGTGGCTGGATCATGCCTGCCTGTCACGTGGATCGAGGGCTGGGATGGACTACCCACATCGAGTAGGTATTCACAGTTAGTGTCCTTTCCAGGAAGCAGTCAGCTCCCGAGAGTCTGCTTCTTCCGGGCGGGGGACAGCCTCCGAGGGCCGTGGTGGGCTGTGTGGTGGCTGCCTGGGAGACCCTCCTCCCGGGAGGGCAGACCTGTCCAAGAGAAGCCCTTTCTGGACGTCTTATACCAGGTGCTGGAGTCTAAGTGTTTGGGCCGTGTCACCCATGGGCATCTGGGGCCCACTTCCCCCTGGGAACGCTCTCCTGGAGCCTGGCCTTGGCTGGCACTGGGGGCTCCATGCACCCCTGGGTGGCAGTGACTCTGCAGACCAGTGATGGGCACAGGGACTGGCACTGGACAGGAAGGCCTCTGAGAGGAGGGTGAGGGTCTCAGGTACCCTCCCCAGCCCACCCTCCAACCACAGGGACTGGAGTTCATGGTCCCAAGCTCATTTTTCAGAGCTGCCCAGCGTCTCTTCCCAGGCTGTTATCTGCAGTGGGGCTGGACACCCACAGTGCTTGCTGGCAAACTCGGGGTGCCCCGGCCACTGCCTGGAGCCTGCTGGATGCTCACTCATGTCCGGGAGCTGCTTTGTAGGGCTCCCGCAGACACGGTCTCAAGCTGAAGTCCTGGAGATCACGTAGGATTACTCAGTGACCGGTTGGTCTGACCCCACCCCTGCAGCAGGCACAGACACCTGTGCCCCCAACAAAGCGAAAACTAGGAAAACCACAAAACGCCCCAAACCGGCATCGACATCTTTTATTAGTTCATCTTGTCTCTGACAGCTGTTTTCTCAGTGTCATCGTGAAGTTTTCTGTCCTTTTTCAATCACACGTTAAATGTGTTGTTCAATTAAAAAAATCACTCCTATGTAAATGTCTCCACAGACGACATCTGACGTGAGTCAGACACCCCAGAGCATCTGTGGGGTCTGAGAGTCCTCCAGAATACACCTGCGAGGGAAGGGGCGTGAGGGATGGAGGCTTGCCCACCCCGAGGATGATCCGACCACAGGGCACCTGCGCTGACGGAGACAAACCCCTGAGTGCGTGATCAGGGGGAAGGGGCAGCAGGGACCCGGGGCTGGTGGGGAGGCACCCAGGGGCCGACGGCTGAGGGACCGGCAGGTGACCAGGGGGATGGGCAGGGCGGGAAGTGCGGGATGCCCCGTGGGGAGGGGGCCTGGCCGCAGCAGCCCCCACCTCTGGAAAGGCCTTGAGGAGGGCCCGGGAGTGAGGCGACACTGACCTCTCTGCAGACAAGTGCAGGGAGGCCAGGATGGCCCCTGAAAGTCAAGTTTCCTATTTTCATGGTAGCAGCTGGTGATAAACGCTAGGATTTTATCTTTCGGATAAAAATGCCACCTTCCAGGAAGGGGGTGCCCGTGACAAACTCGCCCTTCTTCCCAGAGGGGAGCAGGGAGGCGGCCACTGCATTTCCCCTTCCTTGTGTGCTGAGGGGCGGCGGTGATGGTGCCAGTTCCGTGGGGGCTCCGCGTCCCGGGCCCTCAGCACAGGGAGGGGGCTCCCATGGGCACTAGGCCTGGCCCTCCAGCCGCGCCACTGCCTGCTTCAGGTCCTGCACGACAAGGTCCACCTCGGCCCGGGTGCTGCTGCGGCCCACGCTCAGCCGGATGGCGTTCCTGGCCACGTCGAAGGGGACACCGCAGCTCAGCAGCACCGGGGATGGCCTGCGGGCAGGAGCTGGTCAGCCCACGGGACTCAGCTCTCCGTGCTGCAGGGGTGGGGGGTGGAAGCCCCCTGGTCTGCAGCCACAGGCCCCTCTCTTGGAGGCAGGGATGTAGCCCCATACCCCTCCCTGGAAGAGGCCTCCCGTCCTGCGGAGTTTAATGGGCTCGGTTCTCAGAGGGGCTGCGCGGCCACTGCTGAGGCTGGGGGCTGGCCTTCTGCACCGCGGAGGCTGCAGCCCCTGGTCAGTGCTGTGTGGCCTCCCACGGCCCCGGCACCCCGGCCTCCCTCGAGTGAGGGCCCCTGCTCATCAGGACCCCAGCCTGCTCTCTCCAGAGCCCAGGCCACCTTGTCCGGCTCCCCTCCCACTTGCAGGCACCACCCCCCCAAGAAAGCAGACCCCCTTCCCTTCCTCCCACCAGGCTGCTTCCAGGGCCTGAGCCCCCACAGCGGCCCCTCCTGCCTCCGCTTGCTCCTGGCAGGGGGAGCGATCGAACTCAAATCTGTTCCAGATTGTCTTGAGGCCCTGGGCCTCCAGCCCGCCCCTGCCCCACGCTGAGATGCTGCCCCATCTCCAGGGCCAGACCCAGCCCGCCCAGGCCACAGCTCCCGCCGCCCTCTGGAGCGCTTGCAGTGCCCCCCTCACCGCCCCCCCCCACACCCTGGTCCCTGCCAGGCCGCAGAGCTCCCTGGCGCCTGGAGCAGGGACGTACCCCGGACGCCGCGGCCCTGTCCGTGCGGAGCACTCACCGCTCTCCGAGGTCCGAGTGGCAGGCGGCCCCCACGCTGGCCAGCAGCGTCCGGCACTGAGCCAGCACCGCGCGGCCTGTGGAGACAGAGCGCAGGTCGCTGAGGGCAGGCCAGGTGGTGGCCGCCTCTCATCCCTGCTGCCAGTTTGGGGGCCCCTCCCTGGTGCCACCTGGCAAATCCCAGGACACAGGTCCCTCTGACCACAGGTGGGAGACCACCGCGGGACCCAGGGGAAGCGCTTCCTCCTGCCTCCTCCTGTCTCCTGAAGCCGGCGTCAAGGCCGCGGTGCCCTGACAAGGCTAGCATCCCTACCAGCTGCCTACTGGGCACTGTGTTGTCCTGGTAAGAATGTCCATCCTGACGTCTCTGTGTGTTAACAGTAGAGACACCGGGAGCTCCCTTTGTTACAGCTTTGTTAAGCCTTCTTCCTTCACAAGCATGGAGATTTAAAAAAAAAAACCACACTGATGGAATTTTCCAGCGGTCCAGTGGGTAGGACCCCATGCTTTCCCTGCCAGGGCTCGGGTTCGATCCCTGGTTGGGGACCTAAGTTCTCAAAAGCTGCACAGTGTGGCCAAAAAAACCACACCGGTGTCGGCTGATTTAATCAGAACAAGGAGCCTGTGTCATTTAAATTAACACGGGCCCTCAGGGATTATAAAGTCTGCCCCAGAAAAGGGGGAAAGGTACTTGAGGAACTCCCCTCCCATAGCCTCCCTCCCAGAGAGAACGCGTTCAGTCTAGTGATGGCTGCCCCAGGGCTCCTTCGTGGTCTGAACACGCTGCCCCGTTCCCCGGAGTGACCCAGGAGACCTTCAAGGCGATGACCTCGTCCAAGAAGTGAAAACTGAGCTGCAGTTCGGCACCTCCGTGTTCTCCGGGCCCCTGGAACCCCTTCCCAGACAAACGGGATGCTCAGCGCCCTGGACTCCAGCCTCAGGGACTCGGGCGTCTAGAGGACGAGTCATCTGAACCTGAACCTGAGCTCCAGGGTTTCTGGCCCGGGAGGCGGCGATGGCAGGAACTGGGGAAGCCCACACACCTGCACTTCAGCCTCACTCCCAGCCGGGGTTTAGTAGGTCACCTCTCCTTCCCTGACCCTGACACAGCGTTCTGTAAAAACTGCGGACAGAGCTGGGCCCAGTGGCCTAACTTTTCGCTCATCTGACCTTCCCTTCCATCTTTGGCGTGGGCCCCTGTGCGTGCTGAGCGCCTCTGTGTCCGCGGTCTCAGCGCCCTGAGCGGGTCAGCAGCTATGATCAGAGCCCCTCGGACAGTGCCTGGGGGGCTGATCCTGCCCTCAGCCCCTGACCAGGCCCCCGATGGCCTGAGCCAGGCCTGGTGCAGCCCTGCCTGCCCCCTCCTCACCTTGGAGGTGGGGTCCTCGGATGGAGAAGTTACAGGTATTGGGAAGCCGCTTGGCGCCTGGAAACTGGCTGTTCAGATGGAGTCTCTTACCAAATTCAGCCTGAAAAATGCAAAAAATGTGTCATGTCTTCAAAGCCCCCCTCCTCACAACTGTTTGCACTTCAGACTTTCTGGAAAACAAAGCCTCACCCTCAACACATAGAATGATTGTTTTTTCTTGTTTAGTAGCTAGGTCCTCTCCGACTCTGTGCGACCCCATGGACTGTAGCCCGCCAGGCTCCTCTGTCCCTGGGAGTCTCCAGGCAAGGATACTGGGGTGGGTTGCCATTTCCTTCTCCAGGGGGTCTTCCCAACCCGGGGATGGAACCCACGTCTCCCGCACTGGCAGGCGGGTTCTTTACCATGGAGCCCCAGGGGAGCCCCACAGAATTATTATTTTATCCGTAGGTGTCTCCTTATGATGCTCAGGGAATGTGGAAGGCAAGGTAAACTGGAAGAGAAAGCCTCTGAGCGCACTTGGGTCTTCACGGGAGCACCAGGTGTCTTGTCCCTGGTCTGTTTCGGCCCGTGTCCACGCCCCCAGGGTCCAGGCCCGGCCTGCCCCGGCTCGGGGCATGGGCACTCACCGCCAGCCTCTCCTCCAGGTAGTCGCGCACGCCCCGCATGTGGGCCTCGTAGGCCTCGCAGTTCTCCGCCACCAGCTCGGCTGCCTGCGGACACAGGAGGGTGCGGGTGAAGATGCGGCGGGGGCAGGGTGTGCAGAGAGCAGTGGAGGTGCTGCTTCCTGAGGGCAGAGGTGACGTTGGCTCCGACTGCTCCTTCCCCGGGACCTCACGGACGCGCTGCGCGTGCCAACTGCCTGCCCTTCGCTTGTCGATTGGCATCTGACAGCTGTCAGGCTTCCTGACGCCCGGGGCCCTGCGGAGTGCCCAGTCGGTGACCAGAGGCTCTCCCGGTCCACTCTAGAGACAGACAGACAGACAGGACGGAGGAAGAGGCAGCCGTGTCTGCCCTCGGGTGGGTGCCGAGAAAAGAGCGCGGAGCCCGGGGAAGGGCGTTCGAGGAGGCGGCCCAAGGAGGGACGGGTGAGCACTCCTGGAACGGCGTGAGCGAGAGGACGGTGCACGGAGGCCAAGCAACGACAGGCTCTGAGCCGAAACTTGGATGCTGGATCGGGGTCTGAGCCACCTGATCTGTGCGTTCAAAGCTGGACGCGGTGTGGAGCATGCACGAGGCACCCACACAAAAGGTGGGGGAGGCCTGGCCTAGGCTCAGTGGAGATGGACAAGGGGCAGGTCTTCATCTGTGGCAGAGGCTGGATGGACGGGGCCGGCTGCTGCCTCAGGTGCAGGGGGCAAGGATGGGGAGCAACAAGGGCACCTCCTGTGTTTCTCAGCAAGAGCCCGGGTGGCAGGGGGCACCCCGGGGAGAGAGACCAGGACACGTTGAGGGCCGAGGAAGCAGGTGGGGACCTGGGTCTCCCTGGAGGTCAGGGTCTGCCCTGCGATGGCAGGTGGAAGACCGGAGCCCAGGCCAGCGTCAGAGCCCCCAGGGTGCGGGGGATAAGCAGCAGGCCGGGAGAGGAGGCTGACTGGAGAGGAAGCAGAGAAGGCGCCTGGCTGGGGCGGGGGCGGAGAACTGTTTATCACTTTATCCCCCATCCTCTGGAAATCACAGGGCAAATGGGGACCTTCTCTGAGGCTTCAGGGGAGCAGAGCAAGCAGCAGACCTCAGAAGGAGCAGGGGGACTCACGCAGGTCACTCCACGGGGCGGAGGACACAGGGAGAGGAACGCAAGGATGTGGAGGGGTGGGAAGGGGGCGACGGCAGGAGGGGCCTGCCTTCAGCCATACAGGGAAGCAGCAGAGAGCAGCCAGGAGACCTGGACTTGGCCTTGGTGGGTGAGGACACACCACCTCCCGGGGAAGGTGAGCAGTGTGCGGGGCGGGGGTCCTGGCCAGAGTGCACCGAGGGGGTCCAGGCTGAACGAGGGGGCAATGATGGTGGGCCCCCTGCCCCGAGTGACAGCAGGATCAGAGGGGCTGGGTGCAGAGGTGACCCAGGAGCCAGGGAGGGGCCATGGCTGCTGCTGGGCCGCCGTCTGGTCCTCGGAAGGAGCCTCTTTAAGAGGCTGTACTGTGTCCCCGTCTTCGGGGAAGGGGCAACCAGGCTCAGGCGTGGGGTGGGTGGCGACTGGACTCGGGGAGGAGCAAACCTGCGGGAATGATATCACTGTTTCTTATATTAGAAGACTCAAAAAGAGAGCCTTTTCAAATGCTAGGCACATGAAACCTACTCCACGGATCCTGAAAAGCATGTCTCCAGGTTGATAAATCCGAGGTTTCTCTTATTAATACATTGGTCCATTTATTGGGGTCATGAACATGACCTCCTCTGAAGCCCAGGCCGCCTATTGGAGCGGCTGGGAAACTGCTGTGAGCCCACAGAACACACCCAGTGATCTGCCCTGGCCCTGCACAGAGACGGAGACCCGGGAGTTTCCCGAGTCATCTCGGCACGAGGGGGCCGCCATTATTCTAATTCTTGGCCTTGGACTCTGGTTCCCAATGCCGAGCTCCCAAGTCCCTTGGAGTTTCCTGGATGACAGGAATGCTTCCCACTCTAATGAGGTGACTCTGGGTGGGCTTCTAGGTGTGGGCTGGTCACAGACCCAGGATTAGAAGCATGGGGTTTTCAACGCCCTGGCCCCACCTCCAGAGAGTGGAGAGGGGCTGGAAACGGAGTTACTGATTGAATGAAGCCTCCAGTAAAACCCCAGGCGGATGGCTTTGGAGAGCTTCCAGGTTGCTGAACACAGAGGTCCTGGGAGGGGGGTGCTGGTGAGGGCATGGACGCCCCTTCCCACATCCCCTGCCCTTCTGGGTGTCCACCTGTGTCCTTTATCACACCCTTTCATGGTAAACTGTTTACTGGGGTCAGTGGTCTAGTTCCTCTGAGTTCTGTGAGCTGTTCTAGCAGACTCACTGAACTCGAGGAGCGGGTCGTGGGAACCTCTGATTCACAGCCAGTTGGTCACAAGCACAGGTGACAACTGTCATCTGAGGTTGTCGGGGGTGGGGGGTGTTGTGGGACCGAGCCCTCATCCTGAGGGTGGAGAGTGTCAGGACGGAGCTGAATTGCCGGACCCCCCGCTGGTGCCACAGGTCCGCCCGGTGGGGACCCCGCCCCTGCACATGGGGTGAGAGAGGAAGAAGCACAGGACGAAGACTGAGGTTCCCCTGTACGCTGATGGACAAAGTGAGCTGCATCCGTCCGAGGTCCCTTGGGCTTACCTTCCCAAGGCCGGCAATCATTGGGGTGTTCTCTGTCCTGTAAGAGATAAGGGATTCAGTCCCGTTTCCATGCAGAGTAATCAACCAACACCCCTGGAAGAAATCCCAGCCATATGAAAGTCAAGTGTTTAAGTAAAGACAGTCATGCCAACATCTTTCCTAAATGAGGGCAACTGCCAGCCCCCCCAAACCCTCTGTGGTCGTGGCCCCAGGGAGAGCAGATGTGGTGCACTCTGGGCAGTCTGCACTGGCTGGCCAACTGACAGTTCTGTCTGGACCCTTCCCCTCCCACAAGAAACCCCTGCTCCGGCCACAGGCCCCAGAGCCCATCTCTTCGGTCTCCCTGCCAAACCCGGCCAAGGTCCAGGGACTCAGTACCCTCCCTGCTCCCTGCAGTCTCTCAGCTGTAATATGGGGGTGGATCTTTGGTGACTAGAGATTTGGGGTGTTGTGTGTGTGTGTACACATGTGTGCACATGCATGGTTGTGCAGGAGGGGACAGGACAACCCCTGATGACCAGTGGTTCCCACGTGCTGATCTAACAAACTAAAACTACAACGGTTCATTCTATTTCAGGAAAAACCAAAGCAGTAACTTAACTTTCCGTTTTGGCTAAATAAAGTTCTCCTAAACCTCTGAAGCTGTTTCCTGCTCGTTTACTAACAAGGAGCAAGATAAAGGAACTCAGATGAACAGCACAGACAGTACAGGAAACAAGGTCCCACTGACCTTGCCTGGACAAGGTTACTGGTCAGGTCTGTCCCCGAGATGGGTTCTGACATCTGGAGGGGGTGGGGTGGACAGGGAAGAGCCAGGGGCTCTGGGCTCCGTCTGGCGCTGTGAGACCTCTAACGTCAC
This sequence comes from Moschus berezovskii, assembly GCF_049115385.1. NCBI lineage: Eukaryota > Metazoa > Chordata > Mammalia > Artiodactyla > Moschidae > Moschus > Moschus berezovskii. The sequence goes on from NC_142463.1 coordinate 3,001,042, forward strand.
CCTCCTCTGTAGGAGGACACAGTCGGACCTGATGCATCACTCAAGGTCTGTGACCTGGGACGAGCCCAGCCCTGCCCCCGCCCCTCCCAGCCCTCCACCGCCACCCAGAGTCATGCAAATCTGCCCCCACACCTGTCCGTCCATGGAGCTGCCCTATGGCTCTGGCACAGCTGCTGTCCCACCTCTTCTCCCTCCCCACCTACTCCCTAGTATTTGGCAGTGTCAGACCTTCCTTGTGGCATGTGGGATCTTTGTGGCGTGCGGGCTTAGCGGCCCTGTGGCGCGTGAGATCTCAGTGCCCACCAGGGGTCGAGCCCACATCCCCCACATTGCGAGGCGGAGCCTTAGCCTCTGGACCCCCAGGGGTGTCCCTCTTCTTCCTTTCTTTGCCCCCCCTCCCTCCTGCCTTTCTCTTTCCGTCAATCTGTTCGTTCTGAGAGAACACAGACTCGCATGTCATTGGAAAGCCGGCACAGAGGCACCCTGTGTGTCCCGTACTCGGTCTCTAACACTGCAGGCCAGAGCCCCAGCCTGGACCCTGACGAGACACAGACACGGCCGCCGCCACAAGACCCTCCTGCCGGCCTTCCGCGGCCACGCCCACTCTGCGTCACCCACGCCCTCAGCCCCACTCACTCCCTGGCCCCGGCGGAAGCTTCAAATTCTGTCATGTAAGTGATATCACAGAGTTCATAACTTGGAGGGCTTGGCTCTCTTCCTTCGCCAAAATCCTCTGGAGGTTCTTCTGGGCTGTTGTGTGTGTCCGTGTTTCCTTCCTCCTCATCCCTGATGGAGTTCCATAGCACGCATGTGCCCCTGCTTGTTTAACTGCTTGCTTGTGAAAGGATATCTGGGTGGCTTGCAGTTCGTGGCTGTGATGAATTAAGCTGCTCAACACTTTTGGGTACAGGCTTTGCTTGTGAATACAAGTCTTCATTTCTCTGGGATAAATGTCCAGGAATGAAACTCCTAGGTTGAACAGTAGTTGCATATTTAGTTTTTTGTTTATGTATTCTAGGTACCAGCCCTTTAGCAGATCTGTCATTTGAAAACATTTTTTCCTAATGTGTAGCTTGTCTTTTTATCCTCTTAACAAAGCCTTCTTCAGGGCAAAAGTTTAGATGAAGTTCATCAACTTTTCCTTTTATGGATGCTTGTGGTGTGGAGTCCAACAACTCTTTGCTTAGCTCTAGGTTCTGATTTTCTCCTAAAATTTTTACGGTTTTATGTTTTACATTTCAGTTTATGATCTATTTTCAGTTACATTCTATAAGGTGTGAGACTTGGGCTGATGTCTGTCTTTACCTGTGGATGTCTAAGTGTCCCAGCACCAAACGTTGAAAGGCTACCTCATATTAGGGGAATTACGGTAGCTTATATATTTTTGATGAAGTAGCCCACTCTTCATATCACATTCATGTATGTGGGGTCCTTTGTAGCATTCCATTATTCTTTCGGATGTTTGCAGGGCCTACAGTGATATCTTGTTTCATTCTTGATAATGGCAATTTGTTTCTTCTTGTTTTGGTCAGTCTTGCTAAACGTGTCAATTTTATCGATGTTTTCAAAGAGCCAGATAGATCTTCAATTCATTGATTTTTAAAAGTGATTTTTGTTCATGATTTCACCGATTTCTGTTCACATCTTTATCATTTAATTCTTCCTGTCTGCTTTGGGTTTATTTTGCTCTACGTTTTCTAGGTTCTTCAGATGGGAGCTCACTGATCTGAGATTCTTCGCTTTATCTAACATAGGCATTTAGTGATGTAAGTTTCCTCTCAGCCGTGCTTTAACTGTGTCTCACAGATTTTGGTAAGTGTATTTTCATTCATTTCAGTAATTTGCCCCCTGGATAACTCATAAGTGTGTTGTTTCTAAGTGTTTGGAGATTTTCTTATTATCTTCCTGTTATTGATTTCTAGTTTGATTCCACTGTGGTTAAGGTAAACACTCTGCATAATTTCAGTTCTTTAAATGTGCTGAGGTTTGTTTGATGGTACAGAATATGATTTATCTTAGTGTATATCCCATGGCACTTGAAAAGAATGGGTATCTTACTGTTGTTGGGTGGAGAGTTCCAAACACGTTGATTAGATCCTGTTGATAGGTGTATTGAGTTCTTCTGTATCCTGGCCAATTTTTGTCTAGTTGTTCTATCCATTGTTGAGGGATGGGTGTTGAAGTGTCCATCTATAATTGTGGATTTGTCTACTTTTCCTTTTAGTTCAGGTTTTGTTTTCTCACGTATTTTGAAGCTGTACTATTTAGTGCATCCACATTAGGATTGCCACGTCTTCTTGGTGAACTGACTCTATTCCTTTCACCCTCTTTGCTCTGGAGTCTCCTTTATCTAATGTTATGTAGACAGGCTTGCTTTCCTTAGATTAAGATTAATGTGATACACTTTTCCCCAACTTGCTATATTTGAAGTGAGTTTCTTAGAGACAGCATATGGTTAGATCAGTTTTCAAAAATTTATTCTGCCAACCTCTGCCTTTTAATTGATACACTTATTTCATTTACATTTAATGTAATAGTTGATGTTCAGGCTTAAGTCTGCTGTTTTATTTTTTTAGTTTGTTCTATTTTTTTCTGTTCTCTTTTTTCTACTTTTCTGTGGGTTACTTGAACAGTTTTCAGAAGTTCAAGTAAAGAATAGAAAACATACTTCTTTATACATCCGTTTTTCTTCCCATTCATAAAATAATCATCATGAATATTTTTTCCACTTACATTTAAAAAAATTTATTTGTTTTTGACTGTGTCAGGTCTCTATTGCTGCACAGGGGCTCTTCTCCAGCTGCAGCAAGCAGGGGCTGCGCTCTGCCGCAGCGCCTGGGCTTCTCACTGGGCGGTTGCTCTTGCTGTGGAGCAGGGCTCTGGGGTGTGCGGGCTCATGAGTTGTGGCGCAGGGGTTAGCTGCCCCACAAACACATGCCCCTGCACTGGCAGGTGGACTCCTAACCACTGGACCACTAGCAAAGCCCCCTGCACATACATTCTGAACCGCATCAGCCAGTGCTATGAAACATAATTTAGAAAACCCAAGCGGAGAAGGAAAGTCTATTTTATTTACCTATATTCTTGCTTATCATGCTCTTTTCTCTCTGTTCCAGGTTTCCTTCTTTTACTGTTTCCTTTCTGTGTAAAGAACTTCTTTAGTCATTTTTAGCATAGGTTTTCTGGTGACAAATTCTGTTAGTTTTCTCTTTCATCTGGAAACATCTTGATTCCTTCTTTGGTCCTGGAGGATATTTCTGCTGTGTTTATGACTCTGGATTGACAGGTCTTTTCTTTGAGCACTTGGAAAATTTTGCCTTACTTCCTTGGGCCTCAGTGGTTTCTGATGAGTAATCCACTGTCATTTGAATTATTTTTTCCCTATAGGTAAGGAGTTGTTTATTTTTCCCTCTGGCTGCATTCAGGATTTTTCCTTTGTCTTTCATTTATGGAAGTTTATTTTTTATGTCTTAGATTTCTTTTGGTTTACCCTGGTTGGGTTTTGTTCAGCTTCTTGAATCTGTGAGCTTGTCTCTTACCAATTTGTCTCTTTGTTCTCTTTCATCCCATCCTCCTTCTCCTTGCCCTCTCTGACCTCAATGAAATGAATGTAAGATCTTCTATTGGCCCCACAGGTCCCTGAGGCTCTGCTCAATTTTTTCCAGTCTACTTGTTTTGTTTTTTATATCGGTTAATTCTGTTCTTTCAGTTCACTGAGTCTTTCTTCTGTTGCCCCTATTCTGCTGGTGAGCCTGTCCATGGCCTTTTTACTTTGGTTGCTGAAATTGTTCTAAAATTTCAGTTTAGCTCTTCTCTACATCTTCTTTGCTAACACTTTCTATTTCTTCTGTTTCAAGTATGTTCATAATTGGTCATTAAAGCATTTTTATTGTTTTTGCCTTAAAATCTCTTGTCAGACAGTTCAAATATCTTTGTCACCTCAGTGTTGGCATTTATTGATAGTTTCTTTTCTCTGGTTTAAGATCTTTCTGGTTCTCAGTACGATGGACAATTTTTAATGGAAATCTGAATGTCTGCATGTTATTTTATGATTCTTGATATTTGTTAGCCCTTCTGTAGTAGCTGGCGTTTTCTGACTCTGCTCATCACTGCCAGGCAGGGGCAGACATCTGGGCTCCCAGCTCAGTCCGAGTCAGCACCGGAGAGGAGCAAGCACCTTGCTGGTGACGGGTGTGGGCTGAGGCCCCACACGGTCCCCGCTGACAGTGGGTGGGGATGCATCGCTGTGGCGGGGCAGATGTCCTGAGTCCTCAATGGGCCCCGTCTGGCACTGGAGGGTGTGGGCTGAGGCCCAGGGTCCCCATGCGGTCCCCTCTGACAGTGGATAGGGGCACATCACTATGGCAGAGCAGACGTCCTGGCTCCTCACTGGGCCCCGTCTGGCACTGGAGGGTATGGGCTGAGGCCCAGGGTCCCCACGTGATCCCTGCTGACAGCAGGTGGGGGTGCATCGCTGTGGTGGGGCAGATGTCCTGGTTCCTTACTGGGCCCCCTCTGGCACTGGAGCATGTGGGCTGAGGCCCAGGGTCCCCACGCTGTCCCCACTGACAGCAGGTGGGGGCACATCGCTGTGGTGGGGCAGATGTCTTGGTTCCTTACTGGGCCCCCTCTGGCACTGGAGCATGTGGGCTGAGGCCCAGGGTCCCCACGTGATCCCTGCTGACAGTGGGTGGGGGTGCATCGCTGTGGCGGGGCAGACGTCCTGGCTCCTCACTGGGCCCCGTCTGGCACTGGAGGCTGTAGGCTCCTGTCACAGCGTGTGGGCATATGTCTGGGCCCCTAGCACCTCCATGGTGTGGGGGCGGGTGGAGGCAGGTGCCCATGGTGACGGCTGGAGGATGGCGCGCGTTGTCAAGAAGCCCTCTATCTTAATAGGGTGTTCTTTCCCTGCCCCCAGCTGGAGAGCGGGCTCGTTGGGCTTTCTTCATCAGCCCTTACTGGTGTTTCTGAGTCGCTGGCTTCTTCTGCTCTAGTTCTGGAATAAAGGAGGCAAAAGAAACCCCAGGGACCCAGCGCATGTCCGGTCTCTCCCTCTTGTTATCACATTTCTGACAACATGTGTGGTGCTGGCCCCGCCTCCATGGCCTGCAAGTTGTGAGGACACAGGAGCTTTTGGAGAGGAAGCCAGCTGCTCCCACGTGGCCTTGTGCACCCCCACAGTCAGCGGGGCAGCACATCTCAGCCAGTGCTGGGGGGCCTCAGCGGCCCCTCTACTGTCGGCCGGGCCCAAACAACAGAAGGAGCTGGACGTGCAGATTCCTTCATCTGCTTTGAACCCTCCCTAGCGAGACGGCGTGTGCGTGGGTCCCAAGTGCAGAGTCAGCCAGTGGAGCCACATCAGACTCAGCGGAGGGTCTATCACAGTGCTTCTGAGAGGCGGAAGGGCAGACGCATGGCTGTGGCCAGTGGTCAGACAGCTCATTCACCTCCTGCCTTACCCTGGCCTGAAGTTCCGCTCTTGTCCACCTCCAAACAGCATCGGGTACAGAGGGGTGAATTCACCGAGCCCTCGGACATAGAGCGCTCCGATCCTCGGGCCGTAGAACTGAAAGGAAAAGCCAGTCACTCATCCAACAAGAACCTTCGGGGACCTTCTCTTGCACGTGCTGAGAGGGACATGGGGATGCTCTGTAACGTGAGGGCCCTGCTCTCTGCGGTCTCGTGGCCAGGACAGGTCCAGACACAGGTGTGGGGCAGGCACTGGACGCTGGGCCCCAGCTCAGGGTCAGAGGGCACCTGCCTGCCACGGGGGAGGCTGATGGACGGACTAGAGCCAGAGGTGGCTGAGGGCTATCCTGTGGGCGGCTCCTGCTCTCATAGCCTCATTAGGGAGAAGTTTTACGTGCCGGCATGTCAGGTGGGCACACTCACTCCCTTGGGAACCAGCTAGGAAGAAAATACTAAAAATACTCCCGGTTCTCTTGGCTGCTGGAGAGAGACACAAGAGCTTCAGAAGGGTCTTCACTGCTAACTTAGTATTTCCCCAGCACAGCCTAGAGCTGAGGGTCACTAAAACCACACCTTCACTGTCTGAGCTGCCCTGTAAGTCAGGTTAGACAAGCCCTCACTGTTGAGCTCTGTGTCTTCCGTCCCTGGGTGGGGGTGGGGGTGGGCTGGGAGTGTAGAGAACACTCTGCAGCTGCTCAGGCATCCAGCCGTGTCTGACTCTGTGATCCCACGGACTGCAGCCTGCCTGGCTCCTCTGGGATTCTCCAGGCAAGAATACTGGAGTGGGCTGCCATGCCCTCCTCCAGGGGATCTTCCCGACCCAGGGACTGAACCCGCGTCTCTTACGTCTCCTGCACTGGCAGGCAGGTTCTTTACCACTTGTGCTACCTGGATAGCTGCAGAGAACACTCACTCCCGGGCTAAGCCCACCTGAGACCACGCCTCCACCTCTCCTTCCCTACCTCCCTCCCTCCACCCACTCCACAGCCTTGCCTGGCCACAGGGCCACAGTCCGCCTGGCACCTTGACCCAGGGCCTTTCTGGTTGGGCACAGCGGGCACGCTAGGTGAGGGAGGGTGAGTGGTGCCCTGGGCTCTGCTTAGGGGTGAGCCTCACAGGTGTCAAGCAGCCTCCCTGCGGGAGGGCAGGGGGGCAGGTGGACCCACCTTGTGCCCCACGATGGTCAAGAAGTCCACGCCCAGGTCCCGCACGTCCACACGCCGCTTCCCCAGGGCCTGGGCAGCGTCTGTGTGCAGGAGCACCGCCGGCAGCCCCACCGCCACCCGCCGCTGGTTCAGGGCTCGGACTTGCCGGCTGATCTCAGGCACGGGCTGGAGAGGAAAGAGCAGACAGTGGGCTGGGTCACTGATTCCACGGAAACGGAGTCAAAGAAATGAGGAGCCGTGAGCAAGGGTGTGGCGGAAGTTCCCAGACTAAAGAACGGAGGAAAGGCAGAGGCTGGGCCAGAAGCCTGCGTCTCCATCGGTCTCCCCAGGAGGACAGCGACTCACCATGACGACGCCCGTCTCGTTGTTGGCCAGCATGATGGTCACCAGGCACGTGGCCGGGCGGACAGCCGCCAGGATGTCCTCAGCCTCCACCTGCCCATTCACCTTGGACACAGGGACAAAGGTGACCTCTGAGGAGTAAGACACAAATTTGAGGTCAGCCCAACAAGGTCTCCTCTCTGGAACGGGACACAGTGAAAAAGCAATTTATTGTGAAGGTTCAGAAGACTCTGAAGGAATATGAGCCACCCTTTGTCACCAGGCCCACAGACAATGGCGTGCACTTCACCAATGAGCCTTGGTGTTGGGGTCTCTCTGGGGACCCTGTGTTTTCCGCTGAGGGGCCTGTGAGCAGCTGAGACATCTTAGTTCACAAGAGCATCTTGAGGTGCCAGCAACGTGACCTTCACTCACTCGGCACTGACCCAGCCCTGCCCGCACTTAGACCCCTGCTACTGCAGGTGGAAGACAGGCCGGATGACTAAGCCCAGGTTTCACGTGCGAAATGCTGACGACAACACACCCGCTTTCCCCTCAAGGTCCCACTGGAATGAGAGAACAGATACATTTCTCAACACAGGCAGCACCCTGTGGACGAGGAATTCCGAGCCATGCCCAGAATACACAGAGATGGTTGCATCAGATCAATGCCAACAGGGAAACCCCACCCGGGGTGCAGACAGGAGAAAACTAACTCCACAGAGAGTAGGGAGGACCCAGAGGCCAGCTGAGTTCCGGGTGCGCATGCGGACAGCGGGGCAGGGGGCGCTGGCTGCGGAGGCGGGCAGAGCACCAGGTTCTGACACCCGAGGGCCCCACCCCACTCCCAGAAGTGGGCGGCAGAGGCGCTGGCCTGGCCAGCAGGCCCAGGCGGGCTCCCGGGGTAGGGGTGGGAGGGGGCAGGGGGGGCAGTAGGAGACGGCGCTGCTGGTGCCTCCACTGTGGGACTCAAAAGGCTACTCCAGCTGGAAGTTTTGTCTCTTTATTACGTACATGAGCACCTGTTCATCATCATCAGCCCTCAGGGAGATGCAGATCAAAACCCGCCCACCAATTAGAGCCGCCTGATACCTGCCAGACAGATGGTGGCAAGGACCCGGAGAAATCGGAAGCCCACCCCCACCCCAGGCACCAGCGGTGGGAATGTAAAATGGGGCAACTCCTGTGGAATACAAAGGTTAGGGTTAAACAAGTAGAGCCTTCGAAAGATGAAACACAGAATTACCACGTGACCCAGCAGTTCCACTACTGGTAGATACTCAAGAGAAATAAAAACACACATCCAGACAAACACTTCTACACAAATACTCCCAATGGCATTACTCATAATATTAACATCAAATGTTCATCAACCAGCGAACAGATAAAATGTGAATATCATTCAACCATCAAAAAGGGATGAAATATTGGCACAGGCTATGATGTGGATGAACCTTGAAGACACAGTGCTAAGTGAAAGAAGCCAATGACAAAGACCACATATCCGATGATTCCCTTCACACAGAGGTCAGAATGGGCAAATCTCCAGAGACGACTCTATGGACCAGCTTGCCCAGGGGTGAGGGAAACAGAGTTACAGCTACAGGTAGCAAGGTCCTTTGTGGGAACACGAACGGCATCATAACTGACCGTGGTGATGGTCACACAACTCTGAACACACTTTAAAGCAACTGAAATGTATACTTCAAATGGGTTCAGGATATAGTATGTGAGTTCCATCTCCATAAAGCGGACATTCACAAAAACCCACCCACTTGGACAGTGGAGGTGCAGGGGTGGGAGACAGGCAAGGTCAGGTCCCTGTTTCACACCAGGGAGTCAACAGACAGGTGCTTGAGTGATAAACCAAGAAATGGAGATTATGTTTATAAGCGAGTAAGTATTAAAGTGGAAGCAGCTAAAATGATAATACTGAGTGGGAGAAAGCACTGAAGGCAAACTTGAGGGCGGCTGCCTTAGGACTAGGGCTGTTGGGGAAGAACCTCTGCTTTTCCTTGAAGCCTTTCTGCAGATCTTTACATTATTTCCATCCCTGCGTGTCTATACTTTGCAAAAACTTGTGTAATTTTAAACAAGGTAACATGTAACAGTAACTAATGACAATGTATTACATTGCCTTTCCCTGTACAAGTGAGACAGGGATGAAAAGGAACTACAGTTTAAAAAAGAAAGTCAGACCTGACTTGTTTTAGTTAAAGTGGTCCACTCAGGAAAGATCACAAACAGAAAAACCTTTCCAGTAGTTGAACGGGAAAACCAGTAACAAGGCTCACAGTCAGTCTGAGCAATTTGGTCCCACTCCTTGTCCTTAAGATAAAAACACTTTCCCTGCTTCCCCCGGGGTTTCCAGGCAGATCAGGTAATAAGGCGAACACTGAACAGAAAAGCACTGCCTTATTCCAAGCAGAGTTCAACCTCTACTGTTCTGAAAACGATGACTTCTAAAAACTGGTTTTGAAAAACTAGTATTGACACCTTATGTCTCAGGATGCCACATCACAGGAAAAGTGAAGGAAAGACTGGAAGTGACCAGGGCCACTGCCACTGCTCGGCAAGCCCTACCTGCCCTCAGACCCCCTGGGCAAGGGCACCTCCTGGGGGGCCCCAGGCCACCCCTGCCCCTCACCTGGGAGGCCCGAGCCTCCTCTGTGCCAAGAGAAGGGCTCCCAGCAGGAGTGCACTTGTTCTTACCACCAGAAGTCATATCTCTTGGATCCTTTTCCTTTCTACCAGAGGGAGGGAAGCCAAGATTTAATGATTAAAATCAAAGAATGAAAATCGCGTTTATAGACGTGCTACTACATATGCATTTGCTTATCTCACACAAAGGGCTCCCTGCTGGCTTGGCGGGAAAGAATCTGCCTGCGATGCAGCAGGTGCAAATTTGATCCCTAAGTCAGGAAAACCCCCTGGAGGAGGAAATGGCAGCCCATTCCAGTATTCTTGCCAAGAGAATTCCACAGACAGAGGAGCCTAAGACAATCCATGGGGTTGCAAAGAGTTGGACACCACCACCACAGCATGTAAAGACGCAGAGTCCACGGTGAGCTGGGCTCTGGATTGAGCAAAGTGGTCATTCTTTCCAGGTCTTCAGGTCTTATGAGGCACTGGACTATGGGAGAGTAAGCAAGTTGGCAACCAGGAGATGGTGCGTGTGTGTGTGATCATACACAAGAGTCCAGGTATCATTTGGTGATAAATGACCAGTTCCACACACCGATTATCGTGGTGTGTGTGTGTGTGCTCATACACAAGAGTCTGCATCATTCAGTGATAAATGACCTGTTCCACACACTGATTATGGTGGTGTGTGTGTGTGAGATCATACACAAGAGTCTGCATCCTTCAGTGATAAATTGGTGATAAATGACCTGTTCCACACACTGATTATGGTGGTGTGTGTGTGTGTGATCATACACAAGAGTCTGCATCACTCGGTGATAAATGACCAGTTCCACACACTGATTATGGTGGGGTGTGTGTGTGTGTGTGTGTGTGTGTGTGTGTGTGATATCATACACAAGAGTCTGCATCACTCGGTGATAAATGACCAGTTCCACACACTGATTATGGTGGGGTGTGTGTGTGTGTGTGTGATATCATACACAAGAGTCTGCATCACTCGGTGATAAATGACCTGTTCCACACACTGATTATGGTGGTGTGTGTGTGTGTGTGTGTGTGTGTGTGAGATCATACACAAGAGTCTGCATCACTCGGTGATAAATGACCTGTTCCACACACTGATTATGGTAGTGTGTGTGTGTGTGAGATCATACACAAGAGTCTGCATCACTCGGTGATAAATGACCAGTCCTACACACTGATCATCGATTTGTCCCTCAGGGAAAATCTGGAAGACGCACAAGCCGTGGAAGTGTCGCATGGCAGCATAGCCCGGCGGGCGGGTGCTGGAGGGCAAGTGGTCCATGTGGCCCCGGCCAGCCAGTGGTCACTCACCGGCAGCGCGCTCCTCCCCCAGGTGCTCCAGTGGCAGGCGGATGGAGTCGTGCTCCACGGTGCAGGTTATGATGTGGGGAAGGGCCCCGTCCACCGGGCTGGGACGCCCGCCCGTGTCCCCGTTGGCGGTGTGGACTTTGCGGAAGTGCTTCACCATGGACTGGATCACTAAATTATTTGACTGCAGAGACAGAGAGGAAAGGTCACTTACAATAACCACCCAAGGGGAGCCATCGAGTAACAGTCGCTCTCATTTGTAGCTTCTTCTCCGGTTAACGTGGAAAAAATGGTCTCAAAGAAGTTCAGCTCCTGAGCTTGCCTTCTGAAAGACCCAACTACAAAGATCTGGGGGTTTTCAATTTTCAGAAATGTCAGAATTCACTTATGGTGAATTCTGATTTTTGTTATTGTTGTTAAGCAACATTATACATTAAAAATTTTCTAAATCTGTTAAAAAAGCATATTTTGCCCAGGCACCCATCACTGGTGGGAGTGTGAACTGGTGCAACCCCTGTTAAGGGCCACCTGGTGCATCTATCAAATAAGCCCTCCAATCCAGGAGGTCTACTTCCTGGACTTGATCCTACAGCTCCGCTTGCACAGAAGCAAAGTGATGGACGTGAAGTTGATCAAGTGTACAAAGATGAAGCAGCAAAATCTTAGAAGCCCTTCAATGTCTATCAATAAGGGGACTTGCTAAATAATTATACATTGCTTAGTGGACACCAAGCAGATGTAACATGGGACCACTGCACAGGCTGATGCCAAAGATCTCAAAGGCATTTGCTAAATGAAAGAAGGTAGCATGCACTGGACGCAGCATCCTGCAGCCTGAATAAAAAGGGCAAGACACATACACATTCACACATACACCCCTCCCCACCACATCCTTCCTTGAAGAGGTAAAAAGGGAAGGGGAGAAGATAAGAATTATCTACACCCTTAGCTGCTTTTAAGGCAAAGACTGTCTCTGCAGGACTTGACAGAAACTAACGGTACTGGTCTCCTGTAGGGACAGGAAGTGGATAACTGAGGGGATGGGGTGGGAGATTTTTGTCTTAAATCTTTTTCTCTTATTATTGTTTCACTTATTATTATTATAACAGTATTATTATTATTGTTCTCTTATTATATATGGGCTTCCCTGGTAGCTTAGCTGGTAAAGAACCCGCCTGCAGTGCAGGAGACCCCGGTTCGGTTCCTGGCTTGGGAAGATCTGCTGGAGAAGACAGGCTACCCACTCCAGGATTCTTGGGCTTCCCTGGTGGCTCAGCTGATAAAGAATCCACCTGCAATGCGGGAGACATGGGTTCAATCCCTGGGTTGGGAAGATCCCCAAGAGATGGAAACGGCTACCCATTGCAGTATTCTGGCCCGGAGAATTCCATGGACTGTATAGGCCATGGGGTCACAAAGAGTTGGACACGACTGAGCAACTTTCACTTCACTCTTGTTATTAAGTATAACATACATACAGAAGAGCATAGAAATGTAATTTAATGAGAAAGTACGGCAGTGAACATCTGAGTAACAGCGAGCTGGATCAAGACGAAAAGCACAGCTCCCCCTCAGGGACCCCCAGCTGCTCTCATCACTGCCCCCCCACCCCAGCTAACCGCCACCCTGGTCTGTATGGTAGTCATTTCCCTGCTTGTCTCTACAAGTTTCCTTCCTGTGGAAGCATTCCTAGCTGACTTTGCTTATTTTGCTTCTTTCCGACCTTCTTGTGAATGGAACTGAACTGAAATGATCTTTTTCTCAACTGAACATCCAACCTATTGAGGTATCCGAAGGCACCACCTGCGGGAAGGCAGAGGCTGTGCTTGCTTGGTGGCGAGGAGTCTGCACAGTCACCCAGCGGGGACTGAAAAGGCTCTGAGAGTGTAAATAGGGAGCCCTGGGGGAGAACGAGGCAGTCAATGCAGGGACCCCAAGACCCGAGACACATCAACCTGGGTGACAGGGAGGAGAGCGTCAGGATGGACGGCTTGGATGCACTTCTTTGAGTGGCGGATGGTTCTTTATAGAGTCCACCTCTTTCTGAGAACAGTGCTGCCTGCACAGTGACTCCTGGTCCAGAAAGGGGGGCCCTTGGGGGCTGCACACCTCAGGTCAGAGCTGATCCGACCCACCGAGAACAGAAAAAGGTGCCGGGCCACCTCCACCTGCAGGTACTGAGGGGCACAGGACCCCATGCTGAGTGCCCTGGAGGCACTGGGAACACGGCAGCCCCTGTGGGAAGCAGTCGGTCACAACTAAAAACGCGCCGCGTGCCCTCAGGTCCACAGGCTGCTTGCTGGCCATCAGGAGTCTGGACCTGGTGTATGGGGGTGGTCACTGCCCAGGGGCCTGTCAGCAGCCCCCCACCCCTAACCCGGCCCCTCTGGCGGGGGTCAGCTTAGTCTTAGGCTGGCACCCTCTGATCCACACCTGGGAGTGCTGTGGCTGCTGCAGGGCACCAGCTGGTACCCTCCACCTGGGACCGCCCCAGAGACGTGAGCACCCGTCTGTGCTGTTTGGAGGGACGTGTGGTCCATCCCTAGTCTCCAACTGTCACGAAGGCGGCACGAGCGGCCTCACCTGCCCCTAGTGTCCACACGCCCCGTTCCTCTTGGGCATGTCCCCGGGTGGAGCAGCTGGCTGACAGGCGACATGGCCTCGGCTTCGCCAGGCGGTGCCCGCCCGCCTTCCAGTGTGGTTTCCAGCCTGCACCCCCACCTGCCCTGTGCTCGATACCTCCTGCCATTGGACGTCTTACTCCTTCCATCCTGACGGGTGGGCAGAGGCGCCCCTGTTGCTGTTTACCTTTGATCCTGAACACTTGTGAGGCTGAGAACCTTTTCCCGTGTAGAAACCACAGGGGCGTCTCCTCAGTGCAGGGTTTAATGCGTTTCTTGCCTATTTTCTACTGGGTTGTCTGCAGGTATGTTCTGGATGTGAGTGTTTTCTCAGTTAATTGCTGCAAACATCTTTTCCCAATGCCTGGCTGGTCTTCTGATTTCCCTCAGGGTTTACCGATGAATTATAGTTTGTTTTGTGGTGGTGGGAGAATTTATCAATCTTTCATGGTTAAAGGTTTCTGTTTTTTATTTAGGAAATCCATCACTCTTCAGCATCACAAGGGCCAGGGCTCGTCACGTGACTAGGGCCCATTCAGGTATGGCTGTTTCTGGCCTGGTGTCTCTCATTGCCCTAAGACCATCTGTCTTAATTCATAGAGCAATTCACTGCATTCTCAATCTTCAAAAAGTCCTGGCTATTCTTGGCATTTTGTATTTCCATATGGTGAGGCGCCATGAAAAAAGGAGTCAGAATTCTGACCGACATTGCACTGAATCCACAGATCTAAAGAGCTGACACTTACACTGAGTCTTCCCATCTGTGAACATGATACACGCTCCAGTTATTCAGAACTTCTTTGAAGGCTCTCGGTAATAAGTTCTATTCCTTTCCCAGTGTGTGTGTGTATTGGGGCAGGGAGTGATTTACAAAATCTTTTTTACTAGATTTATTTCCTAAGTATTTGATATTTTTTGGTACTCTGATAAACATGCGCTGTTGCTGATACATAAAAATACACTTGATTTTCTTAATCTAACAACTTTGTTAGATTTACTTACTAATAATCTGGCTGCAGATTCTTTTTTTTTTAGTGTGGACAGCCACGTCACCTGTGAAAGACTTTCCTTTCCAATAAGGAAATGGGATGGTAAGAAGGACTGAGTGGAGGACTTGGTGCCCTCGCACTGTCACTGAGTCTTCCATCAGTTAAAACAGAAGTACCTTTCCAAGGGGTCAAGCCTCACATTCCTTTGTTTTCAGAATCGGAGGATGGCTGACTTACAATGTTGTGTTCGTTTCAGGTGTACAGCAAAGTGATTCTGTTATATATACATCCTTTTCCATTACAAGTTATTACCGGATGTTGAACATAGCCCCCTGTGCTGTGCAACAGGTCTTTGTTGTTTATCTGTTTTATATATAATAGTGTGTATATGTTAATCCCAAATTCCTGATTCATCTCTCCTTGCCCCCGCTTCCCCTTTGGTAACCATAGCTTCTTTTCAAGTCCGTGACTCTCCTTCTGTTTTATAAATCAGTTCATTTGGATCATTTTTTTTAAAGAGTCCATGTATGAGATATCATGTAATACTTGTCTTTCTCTGAGTTACTTCACTCAGCATGTATTATATTTATGTACCGTATCTTCTTTATGCACTCATCTGTTGATGGACATTTAGGCTACTTCCACTGCTGTGAACACTGGGGTGCACGTATCTTTCTGAATTAGGGTTTTCAGCTTTTCTGGGTATATGCCCAAGAGTGAGATTGATGAATCATATGGTAACTCTATTTTTAATTTTTAAGGCACCTCCATAGGGCTTCCTTGGTGGCTCAGATGGTAAAGAATCCGCCTGCAACGCGAAAGACCTGGGTTTAATCCCTGAGTCAGGAAGATCTTCTGGAGAAAGGAATGGCTATCCAGTATCCTTGCCTGGAGGATTCTATGGACAGAATCCTGGCGGGCTACAGTCCATGGGGTCCCAAAGAGTCAGATATGACCGAGTGACCAAGCACATACATACTGTTCTCCATAGTGGCTGCATCAATTTACGTTCCCACCAACAATGTCGGAGGGTTCCTTTTCTCCATAACCTCTCCAGCATTTGTTGTTTATAGATGTTTTGATGATGGCCATTCTGACTGCAAATCTCTTAATAAGGTAAACTTGGGGATATAAAGGAAAGATTCTAGGGCAAAATGATGGAAAAACTCTCTTTATTGAGAAAGCAATGCAAAGCAAGTTAATTCATACATTAGGTAACAAATATCCTATCAGACCCCTGGAATTCACTTATAGGATAAATGCTGCCTAATAATATCAGGCTAATTTGCAAAATACCAGGACAAAGCATTACTCTTTCTTTAAAAGACAATAATACCAAGAGGGCACCACCTCATACTTTTAATAACTGACAGCGAAAAGAACATGAGACTTTGGACTATTTACCTCGGTGCCCCCCGAAGTGAAGATCACATCCTGAGGCTGCCCACCTATCATCTTGGCAAGGTTCTCCCGGGCCGTGTTGATAATCTCCTTGGCCTTCCTACCTGGAGGAACCAAAGTGGAAATTCAGTAACTTTGCTGCACCAAATACAATCAACACACATTTAAAGGAACAACCAGTCATGAGGGAGCGGGAGGGCCGAGTGGGCGGTTCTAGGACAACACATGTTCACTAACATGAGTGACAGCCTAGATATCACGTGGTGAAGGGACAGTGGGAAGAGGCCAGCAAATCAGGGGAAACTACTGAGATTCAAGGAACTTGGGAGGAGCGAGAAACAGCCGGGGGAGGAGGCGGGAGCCCTAAAATTCTGAGACGTGGCTTTCTTCTTACCCGATGCTACGAGAGGATCTGTGGCCATCTGCCCTGCTTCCCATTCGGGAAGATGGGAGAAGGAAAGGGTGGAGTAATAGAGCACACTGCAAAACAACAAAAATAAGCAGAAATAGAACCCACGACTGCTCGACACAAAGTCCAGTGCCATATGTCACAGTGCAGGTCCCCTTGGTCACTAGAGACGTCACCGCCCCAGGGATACATTTGCTTTCAAACCTGGGCTCGGAGCCGTTATCCCTAGTTTCACGGGAGAGCAAGAAGCAGGAACTGAGCTTCATGTGGTGGAGAAAGAAGGACTCAGGGCAGGAATTCTGGAGATGTCATGACCATTCATACTGCGACTACAGACCAGTAGCCTCCAGACCTTTTGACCATTCAGTCCTATTTATAAAAATACTTTTTTGAGTGGCTCAGAGGTTAAAGCATCTGCCTCCAATGCGGGAGACCTGGGTTCGATCCCTGGACTGGGAAGATCCCTGGAGAAGGAAATGGCAACCCACTTTACTACTCTTGCCTGGAGAATCCCATGGATGGAGGGGCCTGGTAGGCTACAGTCCACGGGGTCGCAAAGAGTCAGATACGACTGAGCAACTTCACTCACTCACTCACCACTATAATAAATATGTAAATAAGAAAACACACATAAAAATAGAAATGTAAAAAGATGCGGTAAAAATACATATACGAAGTCATCCGCACACTTCCTAAGACTAGGGCGTTAAGTTTTCATTACAAGTTAGGAAGGTGTGCGGTGTCTAGGAGACCGTCAGTTCAGCTAGTGATACTTGAAAGACTGTGATCATTGTCAGTCAACGTGGGCAGGAGCTCCGCGGGACACACTGTGAGCTCCTCGGGCATGCCTCTCAGGCCCATCCACCGCTCCCTCCCTATCCAGCCCCAGGATTCTGTTGAGAAGCCCCTCAGAGGAGCCTCTGGGCTGATCCTCTGCCCACCCCGCCTTCCCTCCCCACATGGTGTGAGGCAGCCTGCAGCCTTTCCCCTAGCACTGACAGACCTTCGTCTAGGCGTGTTTTTTCCCTTTTCAGAAGTGGGTTACATAATTTACATGCTGGTTTGCAAAAACTACCCCTTCCACTCCTTAACACAGTCCTGGAGACCCTTCTTCGTAAGGATTAGTGGGGCTAGCTCTCTACCGTCATGTGCCTATTAGAACAGCAGAAATGAGAAGACTGGCCAGTCCAAGTGGTCAGGAGGTGGTGGAGGAAATGCAGCTCTCATCACGCCAGTGGGAACACAAAATGGTACAAGCGCTCTGGAGAGAGGGCAGCCGTTTCTTAAGAAGTATAATCTCCACTTCCCATCTGAGCTCATCATTCTGCTCCTAGGTGTTTATGGTAAACACTGTTTACCCATGAAAATAGAGGCAATGACCATGATGTGTACATCGACATTCACAGTAGTGTCATTTGCAATTGCCAAGAACCGGGAACAGCTCACACACCCATCAGCAGATGAGAGCATGAACACAGCATAATAGAACACCACTTGGCAGGGAAGATGAACCAGCCGCTGACAATCACACAGGTCAGCCTCGAGGTAACTATGCTGACCGAAAGAAGCCAGATGAAAAACTAGTAAGATTCCATTTTCATACAAACACAGAAAATGCCCACCGCTCACAGGGCAGGACGAGAGCCTCTTCCTGAGGGTTATTCCTAAACTTCTTCATGACAAATGCTTTTTATTAGCACTCAATTGTTTTCCACATTCTCCAGTTTTATGAATCAGAAAGTTCAATTTCTCTAGAGGAAAGATTAGCTACAAGGCAAAGTCCAAAAGATTAACCAGAATACAAGTACAAAATAAACCAACAATGAAGTTAATGAATGACTAGTATCTGATTTTGAAAACACTTTTAGTTACTAAGTTTACTAAGCAAATGGACATGAAAACCCACAAAAGCCTTTAAATCTGTACACAAGTATTGCTAAGTCAGAGGCTTCCCTGGTGGCTCAGCAGTAAAGAACCTGTCTGCCAATGCAGGAGACCCAGGTCCCATCCCTGGGTCAGGAAGATCTCCTGGAAAAGGAAATGGCAACCCACTCCGGGATTCTTGCCTGAAAAATTTCATGGACTGAGGAGCCTTGCCGGCTACAGCCCATGGAGTTGCAAAGAGTCGGACATGACTTAGTGACTAAAACAACACTGCTAAGTCAGTTCTAAAGGAAACCAATCCTAAATATTCACTGGAGGGACTGACGCTGAAGATGAAGCTCCAATACTTTGGCCTCCTGATGTGAAGAGCTGACTCAATGGAAAAGACTCTGAAGCTGGGAAAGATTGAAGGCAAAAGGAGAAGGGGACGACAGAGGCTGAGATGGTTGGATGGCATCACTGACTCAGTGGACATGAATTTGAGCAAACTCCGGGAGACAGTGGCTTCCCTGATAGCTCAGCTGGTAAAGAATCTGCCTGCAATGTGGGAGACCTGGGTTCCATCCCTGGGTTGGGAAGACCCCCTGGAGAAGGGGAAGGCTACCCACTCCAGTATTCTGGCCTGGAGAATCCCACTGACTGCATAGTATGCAGTCCATCAGTCCATGAGGTCGCAAAGAGTTGGACACGACTTACCAACTGAACAACAACAACAACAATTGTTAAACCCTATCCTATGAACCGAGGAGCCTGGCGGGCTATAGTCCATGGGGTCACAAAGAGTCGGACACTCTGAGCAACTTAGCACGCACGCAGCATGCATCCCTGATAAAACTTTAAATAATAAGGCACAGCTTCAGCTCACCATCTGCAAGATACAACATGACTCAGCCAAGTAACTACTGATCTAAAGCGAATTATTTTGCAGGATCTCCAACTTAAAGCTCTACATGGAAACAACAATAAATGAGAAACATTTTTCCAACAGACTGTGGAAAATTCTTAAATGGGAATACCAGACCACCTGATCTGCCTCCTGAGAAATCTGTATTCAGGTCAGGAAGCAACAGTTACAACTGGACATGGAACAACAAACTGGTTCCAAATCGGGAAAGGAGTACATTAACGCTGTATATTGTCACCCTGCTTATTTAACTTATATGCAGAGTACATCATGAGAAATGCCAGGCTGGATGAAGCACATGCTGGAATCAAGATTGCCGGGAGAAATATCAATAACCTCAGATATGCAGATGACACCACCTTTATGGCAGAAAGCGAAGAACTAAAGAGCCTCTTGATGAAAGTGAAAGAGGAGAGTGAAAAAGTTGGCTTAAAACTCAACATTCAGAAAATTAAGATCATGGCACCCAGTCCCATCACTTTATGGCAAATAGATGGGGAAACAATGGAAACAGTGCCAGACTTTATTTTTTGGGGGCTCTAAAATCACTGCGGATGGTGACAGCAGCCATGAAATTAAAAGATGCTTGCTTCTTGGAG
Organism: Moschus berezovskii; assembly: GCF_049115385.1. NCBI lineage: Eukaryota > Metazoa > Chordata > Mammalia > Artiodactyla > Moschidae > Moschus > Moschus berezovskii. The sequence continues at coordinate 3,020,783 of NC_142463.1, forward strand.
GAAAAGTTACAACCAACCTAGACAGCATTCTAAAAAGCAGAGACATTACTTTGCCAACAAAGGTCCGTCTAGTCAAGGCTATGGTTTTTCCAGTGGTCATGTATGGATGTGAGAGTTGAACTGTAAAGAAAGCTGAGTGCCAAAGAATTGATGCTTTTGAACTGTGGTGTTGGAGAAGACTCTTAAGAGTCCCTTGGACTGCAAGGAGATCCAACCAGTCAATCCTAAAGATCAGTGCTGAATATTCATTGAGAGAACTGATGCTGAAGCTGAAACTCCAATACTTTGGCCATCTGATGCTAAGAATGGACTCGTTGGAAAAGACCCTGATGCTGGGAAAGACTGATGGCAGGAGAAGGGGACGACAGAGGATGAGATAGTTGGATGGCATCACCAACTCAGTGGACATGAGTTTGAATAGGCCCCAGGAGCTGGTGATGGACAGGGAGGCCTGGAGTGCTGCAGTCCATGAGGTCGCAAAGAGTCGGACGTGACTGAGCGACTGAACTGAACTGAAAGAACTTTAAAATAATTTTTATTTTTAAAACAGGAGGCCAGGATTCTATGTGACCCTGATTATGTAAAGATCTAGTTTGCAAATTTTGTGAGGATCGACAGAGACACATACGTGACAGGGTCTTAATAAGCACTGTTATTACAAACAACTTTTTTTTTTCGATTGCGCCTTGCAGCAAACAGGGTCTTAGTTCCCTGACCAGGAATCAAACCCATGCCTGCCCCCTGCATTGGGAGTACAGTCTTAACCAGTGGATTACCAGGGAAGTGCCCTACAGGTAGCTCTTAATAAGACATCTTTTTCATCTGGGAAAGAGGGACAGGAGAGCATGTTAAAGATGAAAGATTATGGTATCAACAAAGCTCAAATTTCATCTTTTCAGGAAAAAAAAACTATACAGAATTACAGCTAAAGACGTGCGATTAACAGAAAATCCACTCAAAACCGAGTCATGCCATGTGGTGTAGAGTTCCTGCAAGAGTTCCCCTGCCTCTCATCTCAGATCTGGGCACGTCTTCTAGAATTACCTGCTGGGTAAGAGCTACTGGGATTTCCCCAGGCTTCCAGCATGGCCTCTGTCATGGCCTCAATCACTTCTGGCTCCAGGGGAGTGGTTGCATTATAGTCCATATACACTTTCCTGCTGGAGAGAAAACAAAGATGTGCCTCTTAAGGACAAGAAGATGAAATGTGGAAAAACAGCTGTACTCAGTCTGTGCCGTCAGCAAGAGCAAATAATGTCAAGGTTGGGGGCTTTTCTGCAATTACACTGTGCACTTAGGAATGCCCACATCTGCATCACTTATGGAAAATGTATACGTGATTTCTGATTATCTAGCATTCTTGCCTGGAGAATCCCATGGACAGAGGAGTCTGGTGGGCTACAGTTCGTAGTGTCGCAGAGTCAGACATGACTGAAATAGCTTTTAGGAGGAGGAGTATTTGCTAGTTCATTTATCACTGCTAGAAGACTCTTTCCACCCCGCGCTGCTTCCTTCTGATGGAAGGCAGGAACCTAGCAGGCCCAGGGAGTCGCACATTCCTGAGGGTGTTTCTCCTGGTGTTTGAACTTCACCACTTCACTGGCAGCTTTCCTGTATTTCCCGGTGGTGTCTGTGACGGCCGTGAGGCTTGGGTAACCTAGGCTCCCACGGTTCCTCTCGTGGCCCGTGTCCCCCGCACTGCAGTCTCAGGGGCTCCTCTCTTTGCGTTTTCCATTTTCTTTGCCTGTAATGAGGATGCCCTCCACCAGTGCCTTACTTTTTAGGTCTTTGCTCAACTTGACCTTATGAGGCTAGTTTCTAAATGAAACTGCAGCCACCCCTGCCCTCCTCCCCAGGGCTCTGTATCCCCTGCTTCTCTGCAACACCCCATCATCTAACACATGAGACTTCCCCCTGTTAATTCTCTGCCTTGATAGAATGTAACTGAACAGCAGCTCCATGCACTCCCACATTCCTCCCAGGTGTGTCGCCAACACTGAGGACAACGGCTGGCACACAGTAGGGGCTTGACCTATAAGGTGACAAATGTCATAGGAAAGTGCACAGCCCCTGAAAGATTCCTAGGTGAAATTTACCTGTGTGTGTGTGTGTGAGTATATATATGTATATCAGATATGTATCAGATATGTATATCAGAATCAAAAACTTTCAAGCACAGGGAACTCTCCTTAATACTCTGTAATGTCTTATATGGGAAAAGAACCTTAAAAAAAAAAGGAATGAACACATGTATATAGATAACTGATTCATGTTGCTGTACACATGAAACTAACACAGTATTGACAATCAACCCAAATAAAAATTTCTTAAAAATCTCAGAAACGTTCATGAATGTATATAGCAGACAATCCTGTCAGATACTATTCATTATTTTACCTGATTTTTAAGTCAACAATAGTGTTTAAGCCAATTCACATGAAAATTCAAATAGTTACCAATGGTGGCTGCTAAACACATTTTTTTAAATCCATGGAAGTTTGAATGCAACATCTTGTCTCTAAGATGCCCAAGTACAGGGCTTTGGGGCTTGGGAAATCTGACCAGCATTCCTTGACCACCCTGGGATTAGGAATCCCTGCTGCTGAGAATTAAATTTGCTTGTGTCCCTAACTCTGCTCTCACTTCCGGTAAGTATTTTGAAGTTCCTCAAACTAGGAGTGACCACAGCTCTTCAATCTTCTGCTTGGCTGAGTTAATTCACAGCTTGAATTTCAGAGGAACACATCACAGATTACTCTGCCCCAGTATATGCTGCTTCCTTAAAGTGTTATCAATATTGCATGGGAAAAGTAAACTTTATTAGATTCATAACTGAAAAACGAAAAGGCATCGTGAATCTCTGCCTGCAGTCAGGACGTTTTCCTTCCTAGCTCCCTTTTCTCCGTCCCAGGCAAATGAAACTGAAAGAGCAGTCGGATTTAGGCCTAGACCCAAATGTTAAAGATACACGCCCATTTCTCACATTCTGGTAGAGAGGATTACCCCTTCCCCCGCAAAAGTATTTAACAAATTCCTGGATTGAGGGTGAAGACTCTCTCAAACACACACCCAAAGCATTTCCCGCCGCGCCGCACCCCCACCCAGGGGAAGAAGGTCCCAGCATCGGTGGACTGAAGTATCTCCCAGTCTTGCTCACCACTCTACCAGCTGCTCAAGCCTGGCAGCTTCCTTCTTCACACTCCCACCCCCGACTCCTTCCCTCACCCCTCCTCACCCCACCCCCCGCTTCGAGCAAGCATCAGCAAGTCTGGCAGGTTTTGTCAGGTACATTCGCTTCTCCGCCACGCCTGCGCCCGCTGAGGTCCACACCACCTCTCCCTCCCAGATGACTGCAAAGGATTCCTAACGGGTTTTCCTGATTGCTGCAAACCCTGACTCCCTACCAAGCAGCCAGAAGGAGTCCTGTAAAATATACAACAGCAACCTATAATTAAATTACATCGCTTCCCTTATAATTAAATTACGGCTGCTCAAACCTCCAGAAGACCCATCGCAGTGAGAATACGCCCCAAGATCCCCCCCCCGGGTTCTGCCGGTGGACAGCTGCCCCAGGCCCTGCGTCCGCGGCCCGCGCTCGGCGGTCCCCGCCGCCCGGGACCTCGCGGGCAGAACTCGTGCTGCGGACTCCTGGGCGTCCCTGGGGTTTTCGGCCCGGGCGTCACCTCCCCGGAGCCCTTCCCAGGCCCCGCCGTGCGCCGCTCGTCCTCCCGGAGGTCTTCGCCGCATCCCGCGCGGACCCTCCCGCGCGCGAGTGACCGGCCAGCTGGCGCCCCGCTCCCCAGGAAAGCCCCGTTCCGCCGAGAGCGGCCGCCAGCCGCCCCAGCGTCCCTCGGGGAATGACCACCCGCCGGCCGCCACCCGCCGCCACCGCCACGCAGCGCCTGGAGGGCTTCTTGGAGGAGCGCGCCGACGGCTCTCCCCACCTTCCCCTCTAGGAGCGCACCTCTCGGGCGGGCTCTTCTCCGCTCGGCCCCGCGAGTCCCTGCTCCGCGCCCCGGCCGCCTCCATCCCGACCCCACCGCGGCCCGCTTCCAGCCCGCCAGTCACCTCCGGCGAGGCCCAGACCGGCGGAGCCTGTCACGCTAAGGAGCGCCTCCGGGAGGGGGCGGGGCTGCGGGCGCCGGGGCGCATGCGGATTGGCTGAGCCGAGCAGCTCGGCCAATCCTCGCGCTGCAGCGGCGCTCCGCGGGGAGGCAGGGTCCCCGGTCGCGCGCGCTGAGACGGGCTGGGGGCGGGGCTTCAAGCGCATCACGGGAGCGTGGTCACGTTGGCGGCGCGCGGGCGGGAGGGCGGGCGCGCGGCGCGCTAGGGGGAGGTGCTCCGCCGGGAGACGGGGCCCCGGTCGCGCGCGCTGAGGAGACGGGCTGGGGGCGGGGCTTCAAGCGCGTCACGGGGGCGTGGTCACAGCGGCGGCGCGCAAGGAGGAGGTGCCCGACCCGGGCCAGCTGCGCTCCGGTCGCCGGTCCGACTACGTCTGCTCGGCTGGAGCTGGATCCGCGGTCTGCCGAGGCCGGTAGGCCGCACCCTGCGCCTCCACCGTGAACCGACCCTCTGCGCGGGTGACTTCGGGCTCGTCTCGCAAGGGTGGGACTGAGGGGCTAGGTGAGACCGGAGGAACACCGCGCGGGGCGCGGGGCAGGGGGTCTGGCGGGCCTCGGGAGCGGGGGCGCCGCTGGGCACGCGGGAGCGCGGGGAGCAGTAGCGCCGGTACCCGGACCGGAAGGCGCCCCGGCCGGCGGCGCACGACCTATCGGATGGGAGTGTCTAGCGTTTGTGCATCCTTCCGAGTGGGCTGGTCACACACGCAGCAGATGGCCTGCAGAGGGTAATTATGAAATCAGTGTCCAGGAAAGATCAAATATTTGAGGAAATGCCATCTCCGTGGCAGTGAAATAGTAAATGCAGCAAACAGAGCTCACACCTAAGGGGAAAAAGTCATAAAGCAGAGTAAGTCCTCAGAGAGCAAAGGTCTATAAGGAGTCAGTTCAGTTAGTTCAGTCACTCAGTCATGTCCAACTCTTTGCAACCCCATGGACTGCAGCACGCCAGGCTTCCGTGTCCATCACCAACTCCCAGAACTTACTCAAACTCATGTCCATTGAGTCGGTGATGCCATCCAAGCATCTAATCCTCTGTTGTCCCCTTCAAGGAGTTAAGGGAGCATCTTACTTCTTTAAAAAGGCAGTCATAAGAACAAGCAACAGTTAAAAAAAAACAAGTGGATGAAAGCTATAATAATTGAGTTTTAAAAGCTCAATAGAGGGGACTTCCTTGATGGTTCAGTGGTTAAGAATCCACCTTGCAATGCAGAGGATGTGAGTCTGATCGCTGGTGGGGAAACTGGGACCCCACATGCAGTGGAGCCACTAGGGCCGAGCTCTGCAACTGCTGAGCCCACGTGCCACAACAGGAGATCCTGTGTGAGGCAACACGGATCTCGGACTACAGCTAAGACCTGACAGAGTCACACAAATAAATACAAATTTTAAAAAAGAAAGTGTGAAACAAACCACTCAGTAGAGTTGCCAGGGATAGGGAGTCGGACAAGCAGGAACAGGCAGAGCACAGAGAAAGCTCAGGGCAGTGAACCCACTGTAAATGACACTATAACAACAGATGCGCGTCATCACGCATTTGTGGAGACTCATGTGACGTCAGACACCAAGAGTGGGCCCCGAGTCAGCTCGGGACTGGATGACAGTGATGTGTCCATGTAGGCTCAGTGGTTGTTAATGTCTTACATCTGTGTGACGTCAGTAGCAGAGGAAGTAGACGTGTAGGGGACAGGGTGATAGGGGAACTCTGTTCTGCTCAGTTTCTCTGGGAACCTTTAAAATTGCTCTGAAAGATAAAGTCAGTTTTTTAAAAGATCGATAAGTAGGCTGAAAAGAACAGGCATAAAGAGTGAATTAATGTGTTACATGCCCAAGCAGAGGAATTCTCTCAGATCATTGGTCAAAAACACAGAGATGCAAAATACGAAAGGTGATTCTCAACCAGGAGTGATTTTTTTTTTCCCTCTAGGGGACATTTCAGTTCAGTTCAGTTCAGTCGCTCAGTCGTGTCCGACTCTCCGCGACCTTATGAATCACAGCACGCCAGGCCTCCCTGTCCATCACCAACTCCCGGAGTTCACTCAAACTCATGTCCACAGAGTCGGTGATCCCATCCAGCCATCTCATCCTCTGTCGTCCCCTTCTCCTCCCGCCCCCAACCTTTCCCAGCATCAGACTCTTTTCTAGTGAGTCAACTCATCGAATGAGGTGGCCAAAGTATTGCAGTTTCAGCTTTAGCATCAGTCCTTCCAATGAACACCCAGGATCGATCTCCCTTAGAATGGACTGGTTGGATCTCCTTGCGGTACAAGGGACTCTCAAGAGTCTTCTCCAACACCACAGTTCAAAAGCATCAGTTCTTTGGCGATCAGCTTTCTTCACAGTCCAACTCTCACATCCATACACGACCACGGGAAAAACCATAGCCTTGACTAGACGGACCTTGGTTGGCAAAGTAATGTCTCTGCTTTTTAATATATTATCAAGGTTGGTCATAACTTTCCTTCCAAGGAGTAAGTGTCTTTTAATTTCATGGCTGCAGTCAGCATCTGCAGTGATTTTGGAACCCAAAAAAATAAAGTCTGACACTGTTTCCACTGTTTTTCCATCTATTTCCCATGAAGTGATGGGACCAGATGCCATTGTCTTTGTTTTCTGAATGTTGAGCTTCAAGCCAACCTTTTCACTCTCCTCTTTCACTTTCATCAAAAGGCTTTTGAGTTCCTCTTCACTTTCTGCCATAAGGGTAGTGTCATCTGCATATCTGAGGTTATTGATATTTCTCCCAGCAATCTTGATTCCAGCTTCTGCTTCTTCCAGCCCAGCGTTCCTCATGATGTACTCTGCATAGAAGTTAAATAAGCAAGGTGACAATATACAGCCTTGACGCACTCCTTTTCCTATTTGGAACCAGTCTGTTGTTCCATGTACAGTTCTGACTGTTGCTTCCTGACCTGCATACAGATTTCTCAAGAGGCAGGTCAGGGGGTCTGGTATTCCCATCTCTTTCAGAATGTTCCACAGTTTATTGTGATCCACACAGTCAAAGGCTTTGGCATAGTCAATGAAGCAGAAATAGATGCTCTTCTGGAACTCTCTTGCTTTCTCCATGATCCAGCGGATGTTGGCAATTTGATCTCTGGTGCCTCTGCCTTTTCTAAAACCTGCTTGAACATCTGGGAGTTCACGGTTCACATATTGCTGAAGCCTGGCTTGGAGAATTTTGAGCATAACTTTACTAGCGTGTGAGATGAGTGCAATTGTGCAGTAGTTTGAGCATTCTTTGGCATTGTCCTTCTTTGGAATTGGAATAAAGACTGACCTTTTCCAGTCCTGTGGCCACTGCTGAGTTTTCCAAATTTGCTGGCATATTGGGTGCAGCACTTTCACAGCATCATCTTTCAAGATTTGAAATAGCTCAACTGGAATTTCATCACCACCACTAGCTTTGTTTGTAGTGATGCTTTCTAAGGCCCACTTGACTTCACATTTCAAGATGTCTGGCTCTAGGTCAGTGATCACGTTATCGTGAATATCTTGGTCGTGAAGAACAATGTCTAAAATGTTAGCTGTCCCCCATCACTGTGGTTGGTGCTTCTGGGATCTGTTAATAGCTTGTAAGGCCATATATGCGTTAACCACCCTGCAATGCACTGGACAGTCCAACTGGGAGCCACATCTGGCCTAAGCGTCAACTTAGTGTTGAGGTTGAGAAACCCTGATGTGGTTCCATATTCCCACTTGATATCATGTCTGAGGACTTTGTTCAAAGTTCCTTGCAGTGTTCATCTGCTGGCATGACTTTCAGCTTTTGTATGTATGAGAAACATCTTTATTTTGCCTTCAGCTTTGATACCTTCCCCAGATACAGAATTCTTGCTTGGGATTTTGCTTTCAATAAAGTTTTTTTCTTTCTTTCTCCACCATTTCCTTGCTCACATTCGTTCCAACAGGAAACGTGCAACCACCCTTTTCTGCATTCCTTTATACATTATGTGTCTTTATTTCTTGACTTGCTTTTAACATTTTTGCTCTGGTACTGATTTTAAGCAATGTAGAATGTGATTTGATGTAATTTTCCTCACGTTCTTGTGCTTTGAAGTTGTTGACCTGGTATCCGTGGGCTTGGAGCATTTATCAATTTGGAAATCTTTTAGTAATTAAATCTTCAAATAATTTTCTCTCTCCCCTACTCCTTTGGGAACTCCAATTACAAGTTTATTGGGCTGCATGAAGTTTGCCCACAGCTCACCCAAGTTCTGAGTGTTTTTTCCTTAGATATACTGCCACCCACCGTTTTTCATTTTTTTATTGCTGTCTTCCAGTTCATGAATCTTTTCTTCAGCAATATGTAACCTGTTGTTAAACCCATCCAGTATACTTTTCATCACGTCTGTGTTTTTCTTCAGGAAACTGAATTTGTGTCTTATATTTTCCACATTTCTACTTAACACGAGTAGTCTTTTCTTTATCATCTTGAGTTGTTTTAACACTGATGTATTAATGCTATCATATTTGATAGGCTCTGTTTCTATAGACTGATTTTTTTTCTCCCCTCTGACCGTGGCTGTTATTTACTTGCTTCTTGCATACCTTGAAGTTTTGTGTTGAATACTAGGCATTGTAAATTTTACCTTCTTGGGTGTTGGGTGTATAGTTTACTTAAAAATTTTATTGGGACCCTTATAGGTTTACATGCAGTTGTAAAAATGATACAAAGTCCTTTACTCAGTTCTCAACAATGGTAACATTTCCCCAAACCAGAGTAATCCACTCTGCAAATCTTTGTCTTTTAGTGTACTAGACCATTTACATATAATTATTAAATGGTAATAAGTCTTAAATCTACCATTTTATTATTTATTTTCTATTTGTTTCATCTGGTTCTCAACTCTTTGCTTGTCTTCCTGTGGAAAATTTGACCATTTTCCAGTATTACACCTTCATTTCTTCATAATGTTTAAAAACAGATATGATTTATACACCATAAAATTAACCCTTTTAAAGTGTATGGTATTCATATGTTATGGAACTAAGTACATCTAATCCCAGCACATTTTCATCACCCCCAACAAGAAACACTGTACTCATTAGCAGTCAGTCTCCATTTCCTCTTCCCCATAGCCCTAGCAGCAACTCACTACTTTCTGTCTCTATGGATTTGCCTTGTCTGGGTGTTTCATATAAACGGAACCCTAAAGCACGTGGCCTTTTGTGTCTAGCTTTGTTCAGTTAGGGTACTGTTTTCAAGGTTTCAGCACATGTTGCAGCTGTTGCTGCTGAGTCCCTTCAGTCGTGTCCGACTCTGTGCGACCCCATAGACGGAAGCCCACCAGGCTCCGCCGTCCCTGGGATTCTCCAGACAAGAAGAGTGGAGTGGGTTGCCATTTCCTTCTCCAATGTGTGAAAGTGAAAAGGGAAAGTGAAGTCGCTCAGTCGTGTCCGACTCTTAGCGACCCCGTGGACTGCAGCCTGTATCAGTAATTCCTTGTTGTTGATGTTCACTGTTCCTTTGCCTGGCTGGTCCACATTTCCTTTTCCCATTCATCACTTGATGGGCATTTGCACTGTATCCAGTGCAATGATATGATTGACTATGATAAATTGTTGTGGTGCATGGGCTTTCTCTAGTTGCTACGCTCAGGCTCTAGAGCATGCAGGCTCAGTGGTTCCCTTACAGCTTTTGTTGCCCCTTGGCATGTGGGATCTTAGTTCCCCAACCTGGGATCAAACCTGAGACCCCTGCACTGACAGGCACATTCTTCACCACTGGGCCACCAGGGAAGTCACAAGTGTGGTTCCTGTATATTTACTGAAGAACTTCCAGAATATTTTAAAAGGAACTGCCCCATTTGCCATTCTCATCAGCAGTGTATGAGGATTCCGATTTCTCAACATCCCCAGCAACATCTGATGTCTGTTTTTTAAATTTTATTTTAGCTTTCCTCATGGGTGTGAAGTGGCCCTGATTTGCATCTCCCTAATGACTAAGTGCATTCAGATGCTTATATCTTTCCTTTTCTCCTTTGCTTTTCGCTTCTCTTCTTTTCACAGCTATTTGTAAGGCCTCCTCAGACAGCCATTTTGGTTTTTTGCATTTCTTTTCCATGGGGATGGTCTTGGTCCCTGTCTCCTGTACAATATCACGAACATCCATCCATAGTTCATCAGGCACTCTATCGGATCTAGTCCCTTAAATCTATTTCTCACTTCCACTGTATAATCATAAGGGATTTGACTTAGGTCATATCTGAATGGTCTAGTGGTTTTCCCTACTTTCTTCAATTTAAGTCTGAATTTGGCAATAAGGAGTTCATGATCTGAACCACAGTCAGCTCCTGGTCTTGTTTTTGCTAACTGTATACAGCTACCCCTTCTTTGGCTGCAAAGAATATAATCAATCTGGTTTCAGTGTTGACCATCTGGTGATGTCCATGTGTAGAGTCTTCTCTTGTGTTGTTGGAAGACGGTGTTTGCTATGACCAGTGAGTTCTCTGGGCAAAACTCTATTAGCCTTTGCCCTGCTTCATTCCGTGCTCCGAGGCCAAATTTGCCTGTTACTCCAGGTGTTTCTTGACTTCCTACTTTTGCATTCCAGTCCCTTATAATGAAAGGGACATCTTTTTTGGGTGTTACTTCTAAACGGTCTTGTAGATCTTCATAGAACCATTCAACTTCGGCTTCTTCAGCGTTACTGGTTGGGGCATAGACCTGGATTACTGTAATATTGAATGGTTTGCCTTGGAAACGAACAGAGATGATTCTGTCATTTTTGAGATTGCATCCAAGTACTGCATTTTGGACTCTTTTGTTGACCATGATGGCTACTCCATTTCTTCTAAGGGATTCCTGCCCACAGTAGTAGATATAGTGGTCATCTGAGTTAAATTCACCCATGACAGTCCATTTTAGTTCACTGATTCCTAGAATGTCGACGTTCACTCTGGTCATCTCCTGTGTGACCACTTCCAATTCGCCTTGATTCATGGACCTAGCATTCCAGGTTCCTACGCAATATTGCTCTTTACAGCATCGGACCTTGCTTCTATCACCAGTCACATCCACAACTGGGTATTGTTTTTGCTTTGGCTCCATCCCTTCATTCTTTCTGGAGTTATTTCTCCACTGATCTCCAGTAGCATACTGGGCACTTACCGACCTGGGTGCAGAGTTCCAAAGAATAGCAAAGAGAGATAAGAAAGCCTTCCTCAGCAATCAGTGCAAAGAGATGGAGGAAAACAACAGAATAGGAAAGACAAGAGATCTCTTCAAGAAAATTAGAGATACCAAGGGAACATTTCATGCAAAGATGGGCTCGATAAAGGACAGAAATGGTATGGACCTCACAGAAGCAGAAGATATTAAGAAGAGGTGGCAAGAATACACGGAAGAACTGTACAAAAAAGATCTTCACGACCAAGATAATCACGATGGAGTGATCACTCACCTGGAGCCAGACATCTTGGAATGTGAAGTCAAGTGGGCCTTAGAAAGAATCACTACGAGCAAAGCTAGTGGAGGTGATGGAATTCCAGTTGAGCTATTTCAAATCCTGAAAGATGATGCTATGAAAGTGCTGCACTCAATAGGCCAGCAAATTTGGAAAACTTAGCAGTGGCCACAGGACTGGAAGAGGTCAGTCTTCATTCCAATCCCAAAGAAGGCCAATGCCAAAGAATGCTCAAACTACCGCACAAGTGCACTCATCTCACATGCTAGTAAAGTTATACTCAAAATTCTCCAAGCCAGGCTTTAGCAATACGTGAACCGTGAACTTCCAGATGTTCAAGCTGGTTTTAGAAAAGGGAGAGGAACCAGGGATCAAATTGCCAACATCCGCTGGATTATGGAAAAAGCAAGAGAGTTCCAGAAAAACATTTATTTCTGCTTCATTGACTATGCCAAAGCCTTTGACTGTGTGGATCACAATAAACTGTGGAAAATTCTGAATGGGAATACCAGACCACCTGACCTGCCTCTTGAGAAACTTGTATGCAGGTAAGGAAGCAACAGTTAGAACTGGACATGGAACAACAGACTGGTTCCAAATAGGAAAAAGAGTACATCAAGGCTGTATATTGTCACCCTGCTTATTTAACTCATATGCAGAGTATATCATGAGGAACGCTGGGCTGGAAGAAGCAGAAGCTTGAATCAAGATTGCTGGGAGAAATATCAATAACCTCAGATATGCAAATAACACCACCCTTATGGCAGAAAGTGAAGAAGAACTAAAGAGCCTCTTGATGAAAGTGAAAGAGGAGAGTGAAAAGGTTGGCTTAAAGCTCAACATGCAGAAAACTAAGATCGTGGCATCTGGTCCCATCACTTCCTGGGAAATAGATGGGGAAACAGTGGAAACAGTGTCAGACTTTATTTTTTTGGTCTCCAAAATCACTGCGGATGCTGATTGCAGCCATGAAATTAAAAAACGCTTACTCCTTGGAAGGAAAGTTATGACCAACCTAGACAGCATATTAAAAAGCAGAGACATTACTTTGCCAACCAAGGTCCGTCTAGTCAAGGCTATGGTTTTTCCTGTGGTCATGTATGGATGTGAGAGTTTGGACTGTGAAGAAAGCTGATGGCCAAAGAATTGATGCTTTTGAACTGTGGTGCTGGAGAAGACTCTTGAGAGTCCCTTGGACTGCACGGAGATCCAACCAGTCCATTCTAAAGGAGATCAGTCCTGGGTGTTCATTGGAAGGACTGATGCTAAAGCTGAAACTCCAATACTTTGGCCACCTCATGCAGAGTTGACTCACTGGAAAAGACTCTGATGCAGGGAGGGATTGGGGGAAGGAGGAGAAGGGGACGACAGAGAATAAGATGGCTGGATGGCATCACCGACTCGATGGACATGAGTTTGAGTGAACTCCGGGAGTTGGTGATGGACAGGGAGGCCTGGCATGCTGTGATTCATGGGGTCGCAGAGAGTCGGACACGACTGAGCGACTGAACTGAAGTGAATGACTAACTGAGATACTGTGATTTATGGTAAGGAATGTATTTTTGACATTTGTCCCTGTTCCTGGCACAGAGAGGTTAATCCATCTTAGCCACATGGACAAGTCCCCTCTGCCGTTGTCCTCTGTGCTGATGACTTTTGTCTCTGTGTTGTCCTTTCCTGGAGAGTTAACTAAGTTTGTCTCGACATCACTGATCATTGATCTATTTTCCTAGCATCAATCTGCCGTGTACTGTTGTGCGTTTATTATTACTTTTTAAAGAATCTATTTTTGACTGTGCTGGGTGTTTGTTGCTGCATGTGGGCTTTCTCTAGTTGCAGTGAGCGGACGCTGCTCTGTTGCAGTGTGCAGGCTTCTCCCTGCAGTGGCTTTTCTTGTGGAACACTGGCTCTAGGCGTGCGAGCTTTAGTAGTTGCGGTACATGGGCTCAGTAGCTGTGGTTTGCGGGCCCTGGAGCACTGGCTTGTTATTTGTGGGGCAAGGGTTGAGTTGCTCGGCTGCATGTAGAAGATTGCCAGATTGGAGATTGAACCTGTGTCCCCTGCACTCACAAGTTGATTCTTAACCACTTGGCCGCCTTAGGACTTTTTGATTTGGGGTCAAAGATGCGATTTACTGCATTTTCCTAAGCAGGTGGATTTTTTTGCCCCCTGGAAGAGTTTCTTTAAATCGTACACTTGGTTCCCAGTACCATGTTTATCCCGAGTCTGCTGGATATTATTCCTTCTCAGCAGGATTTTTCCAGAGGCCCATTTATTTACTCAAGCAAAGCAGACTGTTGAGATGCGGCGCCTGTCACTGAAGGGTGGGGGGTCTGTTGGCCCGGGTGGGCTGGACTGGCCAGCGTTTCCCTCCCCCAGGCAGGGGCCTGTCCAGAGTAGGCTTGACTCTGGCGGACTCATGCTCTCAAGCTCCCGCTGCACCTACCTAGCATCATCACATCGTAAGAACTGAGTCAGTTCCTGCCTGCAGTGAAGATGAGGCCTGTGCTCCAGGCACTGACCGGTGCCCGGACAGGCAGAGATAGACACGCAGGCAGGTGCACACCTCCCCTGGCGCTTCTGGCAGCCTGGGAGAGGCGAGGACAACGCAGGACCGCCCGCCGGCCACACGGGGGCGCCACCTGCAGTGAATGCAGAAGGAAGCCCCGGGTGAGGGCGCTGAGGCCGGGGGCGGGGCAGGCCTCCCCGTGGCAGGAACGCTGGGCGCTGCGGCTGGCGGGGAGGACAGGCCGGCGGCCGCGGGCTCCGGGTGCCAGGCCGGGGCCGCCTCTGGAGGCGCAGGACGGCTGTAGGAAGCCCCAGTGGCCGTGCTTGGGGAGCGTGTGGGCGGCTGCCCTGTATCAGCGGGGGGGACTGCGGTCTGTGTCACACGCTGGTCACTGGTCCAGCCAGACACGTGGCAGTGACACTGCTCACCCAGGACACAGGCACCATTTCTCAGACTCTTAACTTGAGGCCGAAGCCGTGTAGAAGCAGGAAGCAAGGCTCTTTCTTCCAAGCACTGCACCCAGCTCATGGCACCCACCCTCATCCAGGTGAGGGGACGGGAGGACGCAGATGAACAGGGCTATTGACATTGGAGTAAATTCTATTTTTTTTTTTTTTATTTGGCTGCACTGGGTCCTAGCTGCAGTGCGTGGGATCTCTAATCTTCACTGCAGCATGCAGGACCTTTGGTTGCAGCATGTGGGATCTAGTTCCCTGAGCAGGGATCAAACCCATGTCCCCTGCACTGGGAGCATGGAGTCGTCACCACTGGAGCACCAAGGAATTCCTGGAATACATTTCAGAAAGAGCTGTCGGATAACGAATGCTTTAAGCAAAATGATCTTTCACCATCAAGCACCATGCCTGGCCTGTGGGAATGACTGCAGGGCCTCCCCGGGGTCACGCAGAGGTGAACATCCCAGGCCATGAGCTGTGGGGATGCCGACCCTCTCCCCAGGCCCCCGACCACCAACTGGCCCAGTCTGCAGAGCACAGGCCTGTCTGTAGTCTCTCCTCCAGCACTGGGAACACTTGCAACACTGATGATTTCTTACAACTGCCCATTAGTTTAAAAAAAGACAAAAAACCAAAACACCAGTGAATTTACCAGAACTCTGGCCCAGTGTGACTGGTGACAAAAGTGAAAGAGCCCTAAGGTGAATTTTAAAAAAGAGATGATAATTCAGTTCTTTACACAGCTTGACAGGAGGAAACAGATATTCTTAACGGTGCAAGGTCCCCAAATGCCTCTATCTCTGGGTTTTTTGAAGAACATTTGCCCAACCACAATGCTTTTGGTAATTCATTTTGGTAACTTGTGGAACCCCAGGGCATGAGTGAGAACTTCAGCAGGTGATGTGGATTCCTTTGAACCGGCCCCTCCAATCTGCTGGATTTGTTTGCGGCAGGGCTGTAGGAGCAGGGAAGGAGAGGTGTGACCGGCTTTCCCATTTTCCAAGTTCTCCGGCAAAGGAAAAGGAAAGCGTTATTTTACTATGTGTCAACAGCGTTTTACTACACACACTGTATGGAGAAAATGAACCTGTAGCAAACCTGACCTTCCAAGATTAAACACTGTTAAGTGGATGGAAGTGAAATGACCCTGGAACAGACTGTACCAGCTGCAAAAGGATCCTGTTAAAGCTGCAGTTGTTGGTTAACACCTTGTTGGACTTCTTATATGAAAAAAATTCTGCTTGACTTGATCATCAAATCAGCAAAAGGTCCGATGGCAACAGGAATTTTTTTTCCACAGCAGTTCAAGAAACAAAGAAGGGTGGGGTAACAGAGCAACCCAGGCTTGTCCCCTGAAGACACATGACGCATCATGGTGGTCACCACCGCCTGGGAGTTTGGCTTCTGAGATAATTTTGCTAAGCTTCAGAGCCCAGCAAGTCAGTTCAGTCTGTTTCTGGTGCCTCTGCCACCAGATGTCCTGAGAGCCGACTTGAGACTCTGCTGCTGCTGGCCTGGCTGCGGCCACACCGTGGGGAAGGCCTGCTACCTCCTGGAGCCGTGATGTCTTCCTGTGAGTCCCCAGGAATGGAACAAGGGCAGAGGAAAATATGCATGGAACACTGAGACTGGCAAATATGAAGGGACACGTTCCTTTCAAAGACGACATTCAGAGTGTTAGCTACTGCAAACAGTCTGAATAGCAGTCTTCCCACACATCTCGTACTGCAGACTTCTCCGCATGTGCACCACCCAGCTTAGTCTGAGTGCCAGAGGTCAGACAGGCAGGCCTCTGGGGCTTTCAGGGCTTGGAGACGAGGGCAGGTAAAGCAGGGCGTCTCGTGAAGTGTGACCCAAGACCCTGCTCCCTGAGGCTGGCACTGGGCAGCACAGCGCTGAAAAGCACTCCAGGACACGCGACGTCCCAGGCTGCAGGGAGAGACACAGCCAGGAGGTCAGTGCTCCGCACCTGAGTAACGCTGGCCCCGGCTCCTCCCAGAGGCAGCTTGCAGGCGGTCTGTCCAAGGGAAGGGAAGAGGGGAGATGCGAGCTTCTCCTCCTGCCAGGGCTACCCTAGAGCCATCTCCACCTAAAGTGTTCTTGAAAACCACGCAGCTGATGCGCGCGATTCTAAGCAGCAGCGGCATGGGGACACAGCACCACCCCAGCTGGCTCCAGGGCCGTTGGGGTGCCCAGAGGCCCAGCAGCCCCACCCCTGGCAGATCAGACATCACCAACTGTCCTGGGTTGGCAGGCAAAGGCACTACGGCCAGAAATGTTACTGTGGCCTAAGAGTGCAAAAAGACCCAAGCCAAAGTCCCAGAGGTCAGTGTCCCACAGGCACCAAAGGCTACTGTGGGGCCCGCTGGGCAGGCACCCAGAACGGCACCACGGGCCACGGGCCCAGCTGGGCGAGCTCCCTAACAAGATGGGGTGGGGTTGGGGGCAGGATGCCTCTGCGGGAGGGCCACTGGACAGAAAGGGGTGATCCCGAACGTGGGAGTGTCACTTCTGAAGAACTGCCTGATCCCCGATGAGCAGAGACCTGTGTGTGAGGTCAGAACTGACAGGGAGCCTTATCCCTTTCACTCTGTCCAGTGAGTAGTCTTTGCTCGCATTATCCATGTTTCATTTCTTCCACCTCCATCTGCACCACCCGGCGGGCTGCCTGGACAGCTAGGGGGTGTGACCTAGGGAGTCGAGCGGGAGCTGGCAGGAGGCAGTGTGCCCTGGGGCATGTGGACCACCAGCTGCTGCTCTCCTGATCCACCTAGCAGAGGGTGGCTCTGTGGTCTGTGGGGGAGTTCCCGTGACACTTTGACACTGCGCTCCAGTTAGAAGTATGTGACTAGGGTGCCTCTCCCAGGACGCTTATCCTCACAGGCCTGGTCAGAGATGCCAACCCCCCACCCCCTGCTCCATGCACCAGACACAGCGGCCCAGTAGCTGGGTCACCCTCCTGTCTAATGGGCAGGGTTCCTAATGACCAGTGGGAACTGTGGCCCCAATTCCTTCCTGGACAGACATCTCATAATCAGAGACAATGCTATAAACTAAGAGGAACCAACCAGACCGGGCAGATGGGGCAGTCCAAAGCCTGAGGAAGCTGTCAGTTAAACCTGAGCGTGTCAGGCAGGCAGCAGAGGGAACTATTTGATTCCAGTGGTCCCGATGTCTAATGCCATAGTAAACCCACTCACCTCTCTTCCCTGTTCTTACTCTGAAGTGTGCCGCCTCTGACTCCTGGTCCGCCAAGGCTTAGGAGACCTGCCCCAGAGACCCAGAGGCCTGGGAGCAGGGGAATACAGCCATATACCGCCAATAGCTTGGAGGGCCACAGGCGCGGTGTCAGGGCCTCAGGCTGCTGCCCAAGGTCTCCCTCCAGCCCCAGAACTTAAGGCTCCCTGCACACTGGCTCACAGGCGTGTCACCACGCAGAAGCACCTAGTCCCCGGGTGAGCTGGGCTGCAGCCAGTGTCCTCCGGGCAGCACATGACCTTGCTTTTCTTTTAAATCTTAAAGATCTAGGTGCAAGGGCTCCTGAAGCTTCTTTGCCCCATCTGGACCTGGAAACGAGCTGATTTTCTTAAAACCCAGATTCCTGGTGTATTTGGACACAATGAATACTGTGCCTTTCATATTTTCTTTGTATTTCTCAATAGTTGCTTGACCCAACATCTTTCTGTCTGCTCTATACAATGAAAATACAAACTAAATGAGAATAGAAAAAAATAATTAAAGCATTAAATTGTACAAATTACAAATCTGTTCCAAAATATACTTACATTAAATAAAATACGCATTTCAGTAAGAGATCTACAGTGAATGACTCCGCATTCTGGGAAGCTTCACGACACCTAGGCAGGGCCGACATTCGTGGGAGGAGCTAAGAGACTTCGCACCAATCACAGTTTGTAGCGGGCTTCTGACGGCCAATCTGCGGGCTACACTGAGCATCAGCATCACCTGCGAGGGACTGACGGGGGAGGGGAGAAGCAGCTCTAGCCTCGACGCTGAGTTCATTCTCATCAACAGCCTATACAGTACAGTTTCAAAAAAGTAAACATGTTAAGGTAAGCAGACAACTCTTTAGAACCCCAGACACATTTTCTGGCTGTATTTATGTGGAACTCTCCGGCTACAATGGGCGGTCGTGAAGAGGTTCTTCCTCAGGACAACACGGTCACAGGACTCGGACGAGCCGGCGGGACTGAGGGGAGCCGAGGACCGGGGAGAGGTTCCTCTGGTTGCGGGTGGAGCCCATCTTCTCACGCACAGTCCGCGGCCCCGCAGTCCTCTCCCCGTATCATCTGGCGTAGCGCTTAATGTAGTCCTCCACTTTACTCCGGAAGTCCTCCTGCGGGGTGGGGATCGGGGCCATGAGTCATGAAGGAGCGACTCTCTGGGGACAAGTGGGGCTCCCCCGAGCCAAGGGCCCCCGTGAGCGCTGGGGAGTGTGTGGAGGGCCCAGCCTCATCCCCTAGTAACCAAGGAGCAGGACGCGCAGAGACCCGCGGGCCGAGTGCCACCTCCCTGCCACTCGGGGTGCCAGGGTGGGGATGCCAACACACTCTGGGCGTAAGGGAACTGAACACCGTTCGTTCTGCAGACGGGAGATGCCCAGTGCTGTCAAGGTCCCCACGTGGGTCAGGCCAGTGCTCTGGACCACAAAGGGGTCCCGCCTGCTGCTCTCAGGAAGGTCCTGTGTCCAGATCCGCCTTCCCGGGACCCTGCTACCTACGACCCAGGTGCAGCGGGCCATCAGAGTGCCCACCCTGCCCGAGAGGAGAGGTGAGCTGCCTCCTTGGGCAACAAGCAAAAGCTACCTGGCGCCTGGCTGATCCCTCAGGTGAAAAAAGGCCGTATGGATGCAGGTCCCTCCCAGGCCAGCAGGAGCAGGAAAGCTATCTCCCATCTGGGCCAATGACCCAAGTGTGTCCCTAGGTCTTTTCTCTCTAAGCTTAGGAGGAGAATTCCCCGGCCATGCAGGACTGGGAAGGGCCCCAGGACTGTCTGAGCCACAAGAGTGCTTGGAGCTCGTCCACCTCTGAAGACCTGCCCGTTTTGGTGGGGCAGCGTGTGAGCTGAAGGTGGGTTCCCAGCACTGCTGCCCACAGGGTGCCCTCCTTCACCCGCATCCAGGAACACACGCAGTCCGGGGCCTGATGTGCGCCCTCTACTGGTGACCGGGAGGCCTCCACAAGGGCCACTAGGGAGGCCGGGGGCAGAACCACACTGAATTCACTCTGCGGGGCAGGGTGGGGGCGGCGGGCGGGGCGGGCTCTGGGCTGAGAAAAGGGAGAGCTGTGACCGCCGCCAGCTGGCCCAGGGCTGTGCACAGAGCCCCTCACCTGATCCCTGCCCACAGCCAACACGGGCTGCACGGAAGCCCTGGCCGCCTTCAGCAAAACTCACAAGGTCATGTCCACAGCGCCCCGAAGCCCACAGTACCATTGCCTCCCGGGGCTAAAGCTCTCCGGGGTGGAGTGACGATCCCACCAGCAGCCCCGCCCCCAGTGTGACCCCAGGAGCACAGGTGCCCCGGCTGAGCCTGAGTCCCCTCTGGTCTCCACGCCCCTCCAGAAGGTGAGCAGGCCTCCCCAACAGGCCCTGCAGCCCCCCTCGCTCCTCCATCTGAGGCCGCCTGAGAAGACCAGGAACTCCGGGCTGAAGTCCCAAGCTCTGCCCCCTCCTGGCGGGTCTTCTCCCTTCTTGGTGGCCCTGCTTCCTTGCAGCAAATGAGGGACAAGGTGAGCCCCTCCTGTGTGGAGCCGTGAGCAGAATGAATGGGTCCTGGGGCAGGCGGGACACAGCCTGCGGTGTGGGGGCTGGGGGCCGCCTCCACCCTCCTGCCTGCACTCCTACACGGTCATGGGGTGAAGCGAGAGTTGCCTACTGTCAATCACTCACACTGAACTCTGCTAGGAAATCATACCTTATAGGAACATCCCTGTCTGAGCTGGGGTCAAACACTTTCCTGAGACCACGCGCGCTGACTATAACACGTCAATTATAAATGCTTTAAGCGCCAGTCCTGGGTTATACCTTTCTCAATTTCATCCTTATCTACTCAAGGGGCAGTAATTGTCTTTTTAGGCTTCCCAGGTGGCACCAGGTAAAGAACCCGCCTGCCAGTGCAGGAGATTCAGGTTTGATCTCTGGGTCGGGAAAATCCCCTGGAGAAGGAAATGGCAACCCACGCAGTATTCTTTCCTGGAGAATCCAATGGACAGAGGAGCCTGGAGGGCTACAGTCCATGGGGTCACAAAGTCAGATACAACTGAGCGTACACGCGCACACACAATTATATTTTCACCAAACACATCAACCTAGAATGTTCTGTGAATAGCTTACCTTGTCTCGCAAATGATGTTCCGCAGCTTCAATATTCAGTGGATCATCAAAATTCAACAGATCCTTAAAAAGAAAGTCAGAGTCAACAGTGGAAACAACCTGTTTTTCTGCTGTTACCCAGTCTTCATTTTATGAAACAGGCAACAGAAATTTAATCAGCAAATGTTAGAGTGACCCAGAGAGTTGAGAAAATTGCCGAGAAATAAAGTTCTCTTGATGCAGGAGCATTGAATGGGAGACATTTTTTTCAAAACGGTGATTCATGGTTGACTGAGAGAAGGGTGGAATGTGTGTACAGATGACCTTCCAGTTTGGTTAGAAAATAGCAGTCACATTAATTTCTAATGCTATTTCTTATAACTGGGGAATGACAAACCACTCTCAATATGAGCATTTATAAATAAAAATTCTACTTTTCCTTAGAAACTCATTTTCTCCTTGATTTTGTGATTAACAACTGTGCCTTCTATGCTTTCATTCTCGTCTTGCCTGGGCTTCCCCTTCACCTTTAACTCATCTCCACAAGCACTGCATTCACAGCCCAGGAGGAATGATGTCTGAACCCAAACTGAACGAAGGACAGTGCCATTAGGTCAGAGTTCCCCGGCCTGAGGAGGAAGCACCTTCCCGCCTCAGAAAAGCCCTGGGAGGGCTCCCCTACTCTCGTCCTTCCACCCCCAACTTCTCCACCAAGAATAAGCACAGATCTCAGATCGGGGCCACATCTTATCTTCATACTATCTACTCCTCTTCTTAAAGACCAGGGTAGAAAGATTTGTCCTTATGATGAATCATTGCTTTCCAAAGCCATCAAGATCATTGTAAAGTGTATTTCTCTTCAGCAGAAATGTTTAATCTGGGGACTGTATTCCTGATTTGGAAATAAATAGGGCAGTGACCAATATGTCACAAATAGAGCAAGGAAAATCTGTAACTCTCTATGATCATTTACAGCTGGGAAATTAGATTTCAAGTCCTAGAAACAGGCAAAAGTATGAAGCACATGTAATAGGAGACTACACCAAACACACAGAATTCTTCGTCTTCTCGACCGTGTATTAGTATCTGACCTAAAGTGAATGTGTGAGGGATGGAAGAGTCTTGTGAGGCTCTGCGAGTTTTATTTGCTGAAGGTGTCAGGGCAAGGAAGCAGGGGGCTGTCCAGGATGGGCTCATTTTCCTGGAGGGACCTGAGGTTTTACTCAAAGTAGCACAGCTTTTTCTTGCCCAAGGACAGGTCCTTGAAGTTTATTTGGGGTCGCAAAGAGTCGGACACGACTGAGCGACTGAACTGAACTGATGATCAAATATATTTAACTTATATGCAGAGTACATCATATGAAATGCTGGGCTGGATGAAGCACAAGCTGGAATCAAGGTTGCTGGTAGAAACATCAATAACCTCAGATATGCAAATGATACCCTTATGACAGAAAGAGAAAAACTAAAGAGCCTCTTGATGAAGGTGAAAGAGGAGAGTGAAAAGGCTGGCTTAAAACTCAACATTCAGAAAACTAAGATCATGGCATCCAGTCCCATCACTTCATGGCAAAGAGATGGGCAAACAATGGAAACAGTAAGAGACTTTATTTTTTTGGGTTCCAAAATCACTGCAGATGGTGACTGCAGCCATGAAATTAAGACGCTTGCTCCTTGGAAGAAAACTATGACGAATCTAGACAGCGTTCTAAAAAACAGAGACATTACTTTGCTGACAAAGATCTATCTAGTCAAAGCTATGTTTTCTCCAGTAGTCATGTATGGATGTGAGAGTTGGACTATAAAGAAAGCTGAGCACCAAAGAATTGATGCTCTGAACTGTGGTGTTGGAGAAGACTCTTGAGAGTCCCTTGGACTGCAAGGAGATCCAACCAGTCCATCCTAAAGCAAATCAGTCCTGAATATTCATGGGAAGGACTGATGCTGAAGCTGAAACTCCAGTCCTTTGGCCACCTGATGGGAAGAACTGACTCCTTGGAAAAGACCCTGATGCTGGGAAAGATTGAGAGCAAGAGAAGGCGACGACAGAGGATGAGATGGCTGGATGGCATCACTGCCTCGACGGACCTAAGTCTGAGTAAGCTCCAGGAGTTGGTGATAGACAAGGAAGCCTGGTGTGCTGCAGCCCATGGGGTCACAAAGAGTCGGACACGACTGAGTGACTGAACTGAAATGATGATCAAAAAGTCAAAACTCAAAGGAACAGCTAATTGTGAAAAGCCTAAAGGTTGGTGACTACATGTTCCTTCATCCAAACCAGGGCACCTGGCAGTGAAGCAGAGCAGAGTGTGGGGCGGCCAGGCCCCCAGGGGAGCCTAACCCAGTGAAGGAGACCACAGAACACGGAGCTGGCCCGTGCTGCCCCCGAGGCAGTGGGGATGCTTTCCTCTCCCCTCCCCCCTCTCTCTTCCCACCTGTTCCCCTGACCTCCCCATGGGTCACTCCAACGTATCCTCAGTTCTTAACTCACTGTTCTTCTGACTCACAAAAGTGCCAAAGAAGAGAGGGGTTCAGTAATTCCCTTGTGTTATACTTAATGCTATCTTTAAAACAAGCAGAGAGAGGAATTTAAAAAAATTTGGAATTTTGGTCAACATACTTACAGTAAACAAAGAGTTTAATCCCCAAACAACATCCTGAAATGAGAAATAAACAAGTTTCAGGTGAGGGTGGTCTCCAAGAGATGAACCAGTACTCAGCATATTATGAAGGTTAGTTTTTTCAAAGTTATTTTAAAAGGCAGGGCCTAGAGAGTTAATCAGCAAAGAACCGTGGGGAAATGGAGCCTGCACGCAGGTCCAGTCCTGTCAGGCCCACCCTCGCCACCCAGGGACAGCAGCCAATGCAGCAGCTCCACAACCACTGCTGCCCACTTCTTGTGACCTTGGCGCAGACTGAGGCCTCTGAGCGGTTCCAGTGAGGACGGCTTTTATCGTCCACACCTGACTGAGCCAAGGTGCCGTGTGTGAAAATGTTACAGGAGAGAGAGGCAGGGAGACAGTGTGTGTGCTACGCAGGCAGCCCAGAGCCTCAGATGGGCCAACGTGCTGACCGCGGCCCTTCAGGTTAAGAGGGGGACGGTCACCATGAAAACAGCCTTGCTCAGAAGGCCACACCTCTATGCTGAAGCGAAGGGCAGGCCGGGAGCACCACTGCCCCCAGATCCAGTCTGAGGCGAGTGCTCCTCTGGGCAGGACCGACCCCACAGCAGACAGGCAAGGGCTGTGACACCATGGAGCCACTTCACTACTTGGCAGAAGTCAGGTAGCTGCTTGCCACTCACTGAACACTGGTCAAAAGCCGGGACGCTTCTGATAAGCGTCAGGGAAGAAAGTCAGGGGGCCCGGGGGCAGCAGCATGGGAGAGCCCGGTGATGACACACAGCCCGTGGCGCCATGCGGGCGCCCAGGACACATCCCCTGAAGCCCACTCGAGCCATGCTGGCAAAACACCTGGGGCCGGTTCCTGAGTCCCTGTGGCTCCCCAATCACCCCCCGCCCCAGAGAGGTGCCCGCTCCAGCACATCTGGCCATGTGCGCCAACCCCCTCTGTCCGAGGTGACTCAGAGCAGACACGGGACCCCCAGCCGCCCCCTCCTCTGTCCCTGCCCACTGCTGGCAAGCCTGCGCTGAGTCAGGGGAGACCACTGTGCAAGCCTGGGGAACAGCGGGACGAGCAGGAACAGTGAAGCACTGCAGCGCCCGTGGCGGAGGGCAGAGGGCAGAGAGGACCTGATGCCCCTCAACCCGCTCAGGGAACCAGGGTGGCGGAGCCCCAGGAGGGCCGGCAGACGGTGAGGGCAGCAGGAGCGGGGTGGGTGGTCAGCCGTGTGGATGGGACAGTGTGCACACTGCTGTCCTCCCAGAGGCTGGCTCCCAGATGGGGAGGCCCCGGGCAGAGGCCCGCACTTCACCTTCAGCGTCCTTGTGGGGGCCCAGCCGGTGCCGTCAATCGAGTGTTCTCTCAGTAAGCTGAAACAGACGGAAAAGCGGAGCGGTGAGTGAGGACTGGCCAAGAGGCCCGCGAGCGGCAGTTGCGCAGCTGGGCACAGCAGCACGGAGAGGCTCCTGTCCGCCAGGCCCTTGAACTTTCCTCTGCGGTTTGCAGTCTCCTTATGGCGGAAGGACCAGGGAAAGGTGTACAGATACAAGCACCCTCCAGTGGAACAGGAGCCTGTCCACACACATACATGCTCGCACGCTTTGCTGTCTGCTAGCCTGAGAAGTGGCGAGCAACCTCCCCTTGCTTCCACGCGCTCCTCTTCTATCACCACGGAGACCAAGCACCCCCAAACGCATTCAGCCCACTGTGTGCCTCCTCCTATGAATCCCCTACTTGGAGCCGAAGCTCATTTTTCCACTGGGGGGTCCCATCTTTTTCGTATCGATTGAAAGCACTGTTTACATAAAAGGGGTGCATTCCTGCTGATACTTTCTCTTTCAAATTGTGTGTTTTTAAATTTTAACATGGCTAAATCTATCAACTGTTTTCCTTCATGGTTTCGAGCTTTTGTAGCAGGCAACCATCTGTTAAATTCCTATTATATTTTGTTAATAATCTGATTTCTCAGAAGATGGCAGAAGTGACCAGAGAAATGCCCTCTCTGGACCCACCCTGACTGGAGGAGGGGAGACAAGACACTTAGGATCTGACACTGAAGATCACAGATTTCTAAAGTTTCAACACTTAAAGGGCAGATAGTTACAAGGGAAGATACCTTTAAAAAAAAATACACTCTTATAAAATGTATTTTTCACTATCAAAAGCCAAAGTGGATGTGAAAGTGGGTATCCTTGTGCTTGCAGGGAGGATGGTTAGAGTTTGCAGATGGCCTTTCACAGGTGCCGGGTTTCTCTGCGGGGAGAAGAGGGTGGGAGGATAAGACCCAGAGGCAGGGCCTGAGGACGAGATCACAGCAAGGGAGTACACAGCACACCGGAGACATGCTCTACATGGAGTCGCCGGGCTCCCCAGGTCACACGGCTGCCAGGGGTGGGCCAGGACTCGGCCAGGGAGCCAGCACCAGAGCCGTGCAAGCTGCCCTCACTGCCCTGCCAGAGAACGTGTGGGGACACAAGACAGACACAGCACACAGGCTAAACTGACTTGAAAACCACCTCCACCACCACCCTACACAACCTCTCCGGTTCTCTACGTTAGTGACCAGCAAGCTCTAGAAGCAGGAAATGGCTGGTTCCTGGCCATCTGCCCCTGGAAGTGCAGGGCCTGGGGCACCAAGGATTAAAAGCTCCAGGCACACACTCCTGCACACATTGAGACCGTTTTGGTAAAGAGGATGCTGAGGGATCTGCCTGGCGGTCCAGTGGTTAGGACTCTGCACTTTCACTGCCAGGGACTGGGACTGATCCTGGCCAGGGAACTAAGATCCCATAAGCCACGTGCGTGTAGCCAAAAAAGTAGAAAAGAAAAACGACGAGAGGACATTTAAATGTTAAGTGGGGCGGTCTTCTGAAGCCTGCCATCCACATTATCCTCCCACCGTGAATTCCATTAATCATAGTTTCCCCTTTTATTTAAAATCAACCACGTGCCAGGAGCATGCCTCATTAAGATAAGAGGGGACAGGGTAAAGGTCCTTAAAGGGGCGTCCTCGGTGGATTGCAGAGGCCAGGCTGGGATGGGGAAGCCGAGAGACCACGCCAAAGCCTCCCGACTCTGGGCCTAGCCTCAGAGTGTCCTCTCGGAGGAGGTAATGGGCGGGAAGCCCAGCCTCAGGCAGCACTCAGAGCACAGGAGACGGGAGCGGACAGAACTCACCTGAGACATATCTCACCGGTCTCGGTGATGTTGGGGTGCCAGATCCTGGTCAAGCATTTCACTTTGGGAGGCTGCAACACAGAAGGAAGAGATCACAGGCGCTCCAGAGCCTTCTGCGTCCCTCATTCAGCGCTGTTTTACCGCGCACTCCCGGCCCGTCAGGCAGTGGCCCTGGACCCTGCGGCAGTGTCTGCACACCGCGTGCAGCGCTGGTCTTGCTGGGGGGGGTGTGCTGCTGCCCCCACACAGGACCCCTCCACACCCCGGGGCTGACGGCAGACGGTACTGGCCGCCGGGCTCCTGCCCCCTGCCCCTCCCCGGGCCCCGGCTGTGGAGGAGCAGCTGCGGAGGCCTGGGGAAGGAGCTCTGCACCCCCAGACCCCGCTGTGAACCAGGAGCCCCTAGACTCTTTCACGCTATGTGGCTGAGCAGCTGAAGTGCTGCTCCCCACAGCAGCGCTGGTGCCCTTTGTGGGTGCTTCTGAAGACGCTGCTGTCATTTACCTTGTCTAGATGCAAGTCCTAGTCCACTTAATACTTAAAGAGGGAGAGAGAACGAAAAAGATCACGTGGGAATAAGACACATCAACATCACTTAGGATGGAGCGTGTTTGGATAACGTTCTTTTAATCTTACTCTATTTTAAAACCAATCACACTCATCTAAAAAAAAAAAACAAAAACAAAAAGCAAAGATACTAGTAAGTGTGTAGACAGAGATATAGCACTCTACCCAGGATAATTTCTATTAATATGTGATGCACATTTTGGAGCCTCTTTTCGAGGCCATACACACAGGTGTGTGTGATGCACAGTAATTTTCCTTTATAGAAATAGGGAAACGTGCTGTACATTTTTCACATTTTTTCTTGTCATCATCTCAGATGCCTTTGGGTGTCCATGCATTCCATGGCACAAACACTAGCATTTAGCAAGCCAGTCCCCTGTGACCAGACACTTAGGTTCTTCCCACTTCTACTACAAAACTGCTAAATCAACGCTATGTTCACTCACATTGGAGTGAAATACTTCACTGGGATGAAGACCAGGAACTGGGCAGGGGGTTCTGGCCAGAGCGCTGCTGCGGATTCAGTGCCAAGCACTCTCACCTCCAGGAAGGTCACACACCCACCCTCGCCTGCAGTGGGTAGCCCCTTCCCCAGGCCCAGTCCACTGCAAGGTCACCTTGGTTTGAGGAGTATGACAGTCGTCTCTCAGAATCTCACCAGACAGCTCATCTCACAGATACAAAATCTTTGTAATGAAAATTTTTATTTTTGAGACCAAATCTAGGGAATATGCCACCATCCAAATCTTCTGTACTTTTTCTAGTACTCTAATAGTTTCACCTTTTGAATCTGTGTAAAACAAACATTTTTAAACACTTTTTTCAGTACCCTCATTAAATTTTCTTCTTGATTTCAATGTAACATGATGTCAACAGATTCCCCTGAATGATTAGTCCAACCAAGTAGAACTGGGTATCTGAGGATTACAAAATTTAGGATCAGCGGGAGCTGAAATCAATCTGAGTATCTCTAACTTGGTTTTCTGCAGATAAATAGGAATGCATTTGACAGAACAAATACTAGCAGAGCTGGAACTCTCAGCAAGACCTTCAGACACAAGAGGAAGATGAGCCCTACTGGCCCTGCCTATGTGGCACATCCACTGAACACAGTACCCTGCAGGATAGACTGCACCGCTGGCTCAGCATCTGGAAGGACTGAAGGCCCCTCCCTCCTCTGAAGCCCCGACGCACAGCCACCTGCCTGCTGTCCCTGTAGCTCCAAGTGTGGGGCCGCACCTGCCCTCTGCTCCTCATCCCCTCACACCTTTCACAGCTGGAGGCTGTCGATGGCTCTCTTGACAGCAGCGCCTCAGAGAGAGAGCAGACCTGTGCACCACAACTAGGGACCTGATTCTGACACACATTTTTCACACTTTTTCACTTTTCAACAGTCTGTGAACTATTCTCAGACCACCTCCAAAGCCAGACAAACAAGATGCATCCAGCTCCAGCTCCTACCTCAGGGGCTGGCATCACTAGCCATCCTGTCACACAGCTCAGGGTTTGTACATGACAAAGGCCATACTGCAAATCAGTGGGGACAGGGGTACTTCAGGGGTTAACTATTCAGAAAAGTACAGTCAGATGCTCGCTGAGAGCTTTACATAACATAAACAACACAGAACTCTAAGAGTACTAGAAAAAAAACAGATGAGTTACCTTGGGGTCTGAAGGCCTGTTATAAGCATTCCACAACATGAAAAATTCAAGAAGGAAAAGTAGATTTGGCTACACCTTAAAACAAAAAGCCACAAGTTTCTACAGAACAACAAAAAGACAAATGAAAACACAAAAATGTTTATGACACAGCTAATTAAACTAAGAAAAAAGTTTCACATAATTTCTATATAGGAACGCTTATAATGAGAAAAACAAACACGACAGAAAGAAAAAAGGGCTAAGCACATAATAACAGCCCACAGAAGACATAAACAGTTAGTAAGGAGGAAAAAAATTAGCATCCTATTTAAGAGATGAAAATTCAAATGGCATTTAGATATTATTTCTTTCTTTCCAAAAGAGCAAAAAGAAAACAATAATGAAAACGTCCCATGTTGGTCAAGGTTTAGGAAAAACAATCTTCACACACTGACGGTGGAGACGCCAAATGGAAATTCTCTGGAAGGTAACTGAATCGTATTGATTAAAAAGCCTTAACATCAGCATCAGCGACTCAATACCTGTAACTGCACTTCTAAGAATTTATCCAAAGGCAGCAAGCAGCAGGCAGGCATGTACTGCTGTCCAGGACCTGCGTCACAGCACTGCTTATTCCAGGGGTCAGCAAACTACAACCCGCAGACCAGATAAGCCCAAGTTTGAGTTCAACTGGTCTATGATCTAAGTACAGCCTTTATATTTTTAAAGGGTGTTTTGTTTTTTTTTTAAAAAAAGAATATATGACAGAAACCATATATAGTCCACAAGGCCTAAAATATTTACTGTTTGGCCCTTTACAAAAGTTTGGCTCATATTATCAAACATTGGTCACCCAGTGATCAACCATAAAGGATTAGTTTAAAACCATGATACATCACACAATTAAGTGCTCCTACTAAGGATGATATATACTAATGGACAAGAGAGCATATGTTCTTATGATATGATGATATATTGTATTATGCTGCTGCTGCTGTGACTCTATGACCCCATGGACTGTAGCCCACCAGGGTCCTCTGTCCATGGGATTTCCCAGGCAACGACACTGGAGTGGGTTGCCATTACCTTCTCCAGGGGATCTTCACTATCCAAGGAGCAAACCTGCATCTCCTGCATTAGCAAGTGGATGCTTTACGGCTGAGTCACCAGGGAAGCCCACACTGCACTGTACTGTAATGGTAAAAACCCCCAGGTCACCAAGCTATGTGCAGCATGATGGCACTTGTATGCATGGTTAGATATCGTGCATAACATCCATCAGAAAGTTAGTGGTGATCACTTCTGATGCTGGAGAGAGACAACAGACGACTAATGTTCTATTTTTGCATAGTGATTTTTTTTCTCAATTTTCCATGCAGTATAATAAATTACCCTAAAAAGAAGAGGGGCCAGTGGGCATTCAGGTGTTACTGGTGGTACCTCCTGCTCTCCTTCTGGAAATGTGGCAGGACCGCCCTTCCTGACCCCTTTAGGACTGCTCACAATCATGTGGCCTGATGTGGTTTCATCACATAACCTCACTTCCACGAAGAGAGAAAAGCCACATTCCTGTCTCCTGCTCCAGCACACGGTTTCCTCCCACAGCTCAGGTGACACGCCGGGGGAGCCGCGTGAGGCCGGAGCGTGTGAGGCTGCAGCCAAGCTGCTATCTGCTCCCAGGCCTCCTCCTGCTCTGCACGTCCCCACACTCTGGGGTGTCACCATCGCCGCATCACCACCCTGGCTTGTCACCATTTCTGTATCCAGAGGCTGAGCTTCTTCAAGGCCGCCTGACTTCTCACCTCCAGCCCACAAGGCCTGACACAGAACCCAGAGCATTTTAGGAGCTAGTTAAACGTCACTCCATCCTTACAGCCAACTTCTAGGACTGAGAGAGACTGCGAAGCAGCAGGAGACTGTGACATAAAGATCAGGGATCAAAGGACAAAGAACCAAAGGAAATATCTGCATTTTAGCTGCTGGGGTGGAGGGCTGCAGGGTGGGGGGGTGGTGAGGGGTGAGGGGATACCAAATAGGTGTTTTCTTTTTTAAAAAGTTTATTCTAAAATAATGATTTATTGATGCTTAACTGATTAAAAAAGCTTCATTTACAATCTTAAAAACTGACTTTGATTGCAGAAACCATAAGCGTAAGGGGTTTTAAAGAAAAAAAGTCCTGACAAAGTACAGAAATCCTATAAACTGTGATGTAAAAGCAAATGAGTTCTGAGAAAGCTCCACAAAGCCCTTTCAGTCTGACTTGCTGAAAACCGACTGTCTCAGCTGAAAGTCTGCTCTCAGAATCGCTACTCCACATGCCTGGAACCTCTATATTTTCAAATGCTGGTTTATTTTCCACACCACAAATTTCTTGGGGGCAGAGAACGTACCAACCACTGGACAAATGTGAGCCACAAGCCTGGTGTGGCCACCCCCGCCCCCCAGTGGAAATACAGTGAGACCAAGGCACCCCCAGACGCCTCCTTCGGGGAGCAGACAGTCCAGTGAAGAGAGACAGTGAGAACTACACAAAGATGAACTACCAACAAGGGGAACACCACCACCTTTGTGTCTGCGAAGTACACCTCATGTCTCCGGGGATAGGGCCGCCCTCTTTGCCCTGCCGTGAGCTCATGGCTCTGGCTGGCCCCTGCCTGCAGACAGGTAGACAGAACACACAGAGGCCCTCCCGGCAGCAGGGTGGGGTCTGGATACACCCGGAAGGCCTGGCCTCTCAGTACTTCCTGGCTGGAGAACATGGGTTTTGTTCCCAATGAAAGAGGACTAGCCCTGTCACTTGGAAATTTTCCAAAGGAGGCAGAAACTAAAATAGAAAAATGTGAGATCTTTATAAGCCACCAGTTACTAGAGGGACTGTGTCTTTAAGGCTATATGGTTTTCTATTCGCTACTTATTTCAGAAATCTGACTTCATTTCTTAAAGAAGTCACAGGGACAGGGGAGTATGAAAAACACTTCTCACTACAAAGCGGCCTCCAGGTGTGCTGGGAAGGGCACACGTTAGGAAGGCGGGCAGCTCTCGACAAGAATCGGCTTTGGCAATGGAGACACCGAGACCAGCGGCCAGCTAGGTAAGTTCTTACCTTTCCTTTCTGAGCCCCAGCTTCCTGATGGGTAAACACAGGAATACTGAGGTCAGCCAAACGACTGGAGTGTGACCCAAGCAAAATGAGTGGGAGCACCTGACTCATGGAAGCCCGAGACACACCTCTGTCCCTCCCTTCCTGTCCTGACTTTGCTCTCTCCTTACACTGGGAAGAAGACACTCTGCCACCAAATGATGCCCAATGCACGCCAACAGCAGTTCTCAGCTTCCTCGAGGCTTGTTTGGAAAGTTCACCAGCTTATGCTAAACCCTGTGATCTACCCTCCTCCCCTGAAATTCCCTGCTTTTCTGAAGGCGGTATCGTAAACCTATGACCTTTACCTCTCTTCAGAGAGAGGGTGTGTGTCCAGGAAGCTAGAGCCTACAGTTTTAAGTACTGCATGTCTGGTTATTTCCAGAAACCATCAAAATAGCCCCACATTCTAAACACAGTGCCTATAAAGCAAGTTCTCACACTGCTCTTGCCTGAGAGGGTACCGGTTCCCCTGTCAGTGATCAGGGCAACAGGAAAAGTCTCAGCGGGCAGCTGGATAGATGGGTCGACAAAGACCTGAACACATATCTTCCTGTCTTTGTTTAACATTTAAATTTCCTTTTTCTTTTTCTTAGATTGCCAACTCTTTCACATCCTCCAAAAGGGCTTTGAACATAGTAGCCCAGTAGAGATCAATTTCCATACAGAAAAGTTTGGCTTTAAATAGACAAGTGTTAGAGCCACTGAACTAGACAGCCGGGACTGGGGGCCGGGGGCGGGGAGGAAGCGCGAGAGGAGGGGGACAACCCTACTTGTCAGAGAGGAGGGGGCTGTCGCTGAGGGGAGCAAGGGCCCGAGTGGGGCCACTTCCCTCAGCCTCGGGCTCACAGGAGGCTGAATTTTACCATCAGATTTTTCTTTCCTGCTCAACAGGCCTAGAGAATGTGAAGAAACATGGCAGGAAGTAGACATATCAATATGCAAAATCTGTAAAATCGGTAGAGCTGGCCATGTGCCAACCTGGAGGTGCAGGGCCTGGGCGTACCGCACACTCTCCTCGCCCCTGCTCAGGGGTGTGGGGTTGCTCAGAGCCCTCATGGGTTTCTCAATGCTGGAGTGAAAACACCCCGCAAACCCCACATCTGGGTTTTCTCACTTCTCCACTATCTCCTGACCCCAAGTCTTCCTCAAGTCGGCCTGGTCAACCTGCCCTGTACACAGGCTGCCGGTTCTCATTCCCACAGCTGTCAGCACAGCAGGAGATGTGTCTCGTCACCCGAACCCCTGCCCCAGTTGTGCTCGAGCCGACCCAATTCTAGCTCTCCTCAGACCCTTAACTGACCCTGACCACTTTCCAAACGCGACCTTCTTTCTTCCTTCTCTGAATTCTCCAGTTCCCTATCGTTCACCGATTATCATTGTCTGCTACTTACCACGTTCAGCACTTTATGATTAAGTTTCTACCCTTTCTCTCACTTTCCTACTTGGTCAGCACGTTCCTAAAAGCAAAGACAAAATGTAACCGCACAGGGCACAGCTACAACTGGAGGGTCCTTGAAGGATCCGACATGTTTACAGGGGTGTAAACAAACACTCATGTTTAAAACCATGGGTTGGTATCCTTTTCCAAAAATCTATAATACGTTTTATACGCTTCTCAAATTTTGGTGTTATACTATAAACAAATGTACAGTTTTAAATAAAATGCTCTTTCCTCCAGTGTCAGAATTTAACAAGATTTACATGAAATATACAGGCAGATCCCTGTGAACGTGTGGCCTCAGGACAGTAATTCCAGTCTCAGCAGAGCTGCACCCCGGCACAGACTGCCTGGCACACACAACTTGCAAATGTGCGCTGAGAAATGAACCTCTCTACTGAACTCTAAATACTGCTGGTGAGGGGCATTCACCGCACAAGGACCGGCCGCTTCATACTCAGTCCCAGGACTGGGGCAGCATGTGGACATGATGCAGGGGAGGGGACCGCCAGGCCCTGTGACAGCCAACCGCCAAGCGAAGGGGGAACAAAGACTCAAGTGCAGGCTACTCACCACCATGTTGTACGCGTCAGGAACTTCAGTTTCAAACTGAAATTTTCCACCCTGGTAGTAACCCTCATCTATCAAAAAACACAAAACAAAACAAAAAAATCCTTTAAATTAAAAAAAAGAAAAGTGAACAAAAGGCAAGCACTATTTTAGGATATGGCATATACAGAGAATTAAGAGTTTAAAGAGGACTGTCAGGCTCCTTTGTTACTGTACCAAGCTCGCCCCTGAGTTGATGGTACTGGCGGGCCCGCTCTCCTCCTGGCGGGCAGCACCCTTGGGAAAGGGGAGGCATCTTCTGGGAGCCTGGCTCCCCTCCTCCTCCGTCCCTGGAGCAGCCCAGCCCTAACCTGGCCCATCCCAGCCCGAACAGCAGTGCGCGGGGCCTCCCCTTAAGCCTCGGGCACATCTCATGGCAGGCTGCTGCCCTGCCTTGGCTCTTGGTCATCTGTCTGCTGCTGGTCTCCCCATGAGAAGTCAGTTCCAAGGGGCAGGAGGGCAGACAGCCGTGTCCCCTCCCACCTTCCTTTCACGACCTTTCTCCCACTCAAAAGAGAAGGCACGCTGCTCATCCAGCCTCTTCCTGGGGTATGCTGCGCCAGGGGTGATGCAGCCCACAGCGGAGCACCCTGAATCCAGGCCCAGTGTGGGCTTGTGCTTCTCTCCATCCCACACCCACTTCTGTTCGGGGCACAGCACGGGACTACAGATAGAATGTCATGGTTCACACTGGAATGTTTTGAATTCACACATTGTGGAGCCTGATGGCAGGGATGGTTAAATTTCATGTAGTCACTTCAATCTTAAGACTGCTGTAAAAGAAAGCATCACCCCTGTGAGGAGCAGCAAAAAGGGCGCCAAGGAGCACAGAGAGGCGCCTTCCTCCACATGGTGACCAGCTCCACACCTCACCTCTCAACTAGGAACTGATTTTGGAAATGGGATGGCTGTCAGATGCACACCTTAAAGTTTTTAAAAAGTTAAGGCCTCACCCGAGAGAGAGTGGTTTGACAGAACTGGTTCTGTCTATTGATGCAGATGTTTCTGATAAACTGAATGAGCTAAATCTGCAGCCATGAGCTTTTGTAAGGACCAGGTGTTTAATATTGTAAGGGAATGATAATACTGTAAGGGTATGATAATACTGTAAGGGTATGATAGATAATACTGTAAGGGTATGATAGATAATACTGTAAGGGTATGATAAAATTAATATCACAATTTTCTCAGTGCTTCCTAGTATTTCATGTACAATGAGAGGCTGTCAAGTGAAGAAGGACTGGTATGATGAACCGTCAGCCAGCTGGTGTCAGGAAACTGGTTTTGGGGCAACCTCAGAAAATATGACACAAAGGGACTCCAGTGATCAGGTTTGTAAAGCCATTTCCAACCAGCTGGTTTTCAGCTCTTTGCCATCAACACAACACAAGGAACCTAACCTAGCTGTCAGCTGAAAAATGATGACTTATCAAACCCCTTACATGACTTCTGGCCCCTGACCCTGAAGCCCAGTGGCACGCCGACAGTGACAACAGTCTCCCACGCCTGCCTACTTATTCACCTGAACAGTTTTCAGCGGCTACACCTAGAAAGACAAAAGGAAGAAAACTGACAGTGAGTGAACCCTTCTTTCTAGCATTAAGTGATACCGTTCACAAACACCTAACTGAATCAGAGGAAAATGCTAACAGTAACCTTGTCATTCTCAGATACATTTCAGACAAACTGCTATTTGGTTTAATAACTATCAAAGCTTACAACATATTGTTTAAAGTCATTATTTATCCAACAACATTGAGGAGTGCCTACTGTGTCAGGTACTGTTCTAGACAAGGGTTGACACACCAGGAAGAGACCTTCCTGGCCTCGTGAAGCTTATACTCCAGAGGAAGGGAGACACAGTAAATAAGTAAATCATACAATCAGTCAGTTCAGTTCAGTTCAGTCGCTCAGTCGTGTCCGACTCTCCGCGACCCCATGAATCACAGCACGCCAGGCCTCCCTGTCCATCACCAACTCCCGGAGTACACTCAAACTCATGTCCACAGAGTCGGTGATGGCATCCAGCCATCTCATTCTCCGTCGTCCCCTTCTCCTCCAGCCCCCAACCTTTCCCAGCATCAGAGTCTTTTCCAGTGAGTCAACTCGTCGCATGAGGTGGCCAAAGTATTGCAGTTTCAGCTTTAGCATCAGTCCCTCCAATGAACACCCAGGATTGATCTCCTTTAGAATGGACTGGTTGGATCTCCTTGCAGTATAAGGGACTCTCAAGAGTGTTCTCCAACACCACACAATAGAAAGTGAAAAATAGCTAAGGGGCTAGGTGGGAGGAACTACACTTTTAATAGGACCTGAAAGTGAAGGCTTAAAGGAGGAGGAGGAAGGAAAGCAAGGTGAGACTCCTGAGAGGGCTTGATGCATTCCAGGGCCTTGGCAGAGGCCAGAAGGCGAGGCAGGAAGGAGGAGCCGAGGCTGGAGAAGCAGCAGGCCTGCCCGCAGGCCACTGTTAAGCACACCAGCTTTCATTCAAAGTGAGGCTGCAGGGGTGCTTGGGCAGAGGAGGGGCAGAACCACAGCAACTGTCCAGGTGAGACTGTGCTGGTTAAGACCAGGTGAGAGCCACTGAAGTAGAGGTCCCGCGAGAGCGACACCACCAGGATCTGCGGAAAGAGGAGAGTGGGCAGGGAAGGAAGGAGCCAAAGTGCCGGATCTGAGTGTGACGGAGAAGGGCAGAGCTGCCACCTCAGAGACAGACAGCCTGTGGAGGGCACAGCTGTGAGACTTAACACTGGATGTGAGATCCGTCTGAGACTGCAAGTCCACATCCAGGTGGAGACACTGATGGGAGTGCTGGGGAGAATCCGGGGCTGCAGAAGCACGGCTGGGGGCTGTGCATGGATGCAGCCAGACTTCATGAGCTGGCGAGGTCCTCAGGGGCCTGACTATGGTGGACCAAGGACAGGACGAAGCCCTGAGGGGCCCCCTGCCTAGAGGGGTCAGAAGGCAGGACAAGAAGGGCAGTAGTGGCAATAGAGGAAAACCAGGATCTAGGAGCTGGTACAGACAACTGCAACAATCAGTCACAAGATCAGGCTCAACTCCCAAGGGTCTTACATTATAGAACTTCTTAAATAACTGAATTTAATAGTTACAAAAGAGAATGACAGGGTGAAAAAATTCTTACAGGCAGAAAAAAGTTTACTTCAGGATAAAATTCTGTGAGTATGTGCTGAGTCACTCAGTCCTATCGGGCTCTTTGCGACCCCACTGACTGCAGCCCGCCAGGCTTCTCTGTCCATGGGATTCTCCAAGCCAGAATACTGGAGTGGGTTGCCATTTCCTTCTCCAAGGGATCTTCCCAACCCAGGGATTGAACCCAGGTCTCCCGCACTGCAGGCAGTTTGTTTACAGTCTGAGCTACGAGGGAAGCCCAAAATTCTGTGAGACAAGAGAAATAAAAATATGAGTGCATGGAGAAAAAGTAGCAATGAACATCTCCCAATGATTAAAGTACAGCTTGTTCATGTGCTTTTAAAATGCATGATGTTAGGTATGCTGCTGCTGCTAAGTCACTTCAGTCGTGTCCAACTCTGTGTGCCCCACAGACGGAAGCCCACCAGGCTCCCCCGTCCCTGGGATTCTCCAGGCAAGAACACTGGAGTGGGTTGCCATTTCCTTCTCCAATGTGTGAAAGTGAAAAGTGAAAGTGAAGTCGCTCAGTCGTGTCCGACCCTTAGCGACCCCACAGACTGCAGCCAACCAGGCTCCTCCATCCATGGGATTTTCTAGGCATGGTATTTAGACTCCACTGGAAATATTTTAAAGAGTAACACAAGACTTTTTCCCCTCTTTAAATGTCAATATTTACAGCACACTGGAATCAAATGCTATGCAAATTTTAAACTCGAAGGAAAAATACAATCCCTGCCAACATGAGCCTGTAGATAGGAGGTCAGCAATCTCTCTGTGA
The DNA here is from genome assembly GCF_049115385.1 of Moschus berezovskii. NCBI lineage: Eukaryota > Metazoa > Chordata > Mammalia > Artiodactyla > Moschidae > Moschus > Moschus berezovskii. Next base: position 3,058,732 of record NC_142463.1, read on the forward strand.
AGGGCAAGGCCCTGTAAACTTTGGGTAGAAATAGAGAAGATCCACAGTGAAGCACACAGAGAAAAGTAAACAGAACCATGTGGCCCACAGTTCACACGTAGAGGGTATATATAGGCAAGATATTACCATTCATATACAAAATTGAAGTCCCATAAACGGCTTATAGATAAAATATTTAAAGAAATGTTGGTCAGTTATTTCTAAATTTGATGAAAACTGTAACTCACGGATCCGAAAAGATCAATAAACCCCAAGTGAGATAAACGGGAAAAAAAAAAAAATCACGTCATAATAAAACTGCCAAAAACTGCGACAAAGAGACAATGCACATCATAGAAAATAAAACAAAGAATCACCACTAACTTCTTAAAAGAGGAAAAAGAGCAAGTCAGAAGGCAGAGGAATGACATCCTTAAAATGCTGATACTGTCAACTTAAGAATTCAACACTCAGCAAATCTGGCAGAATTCATCATCAGCAAATCTGCATTACCAAAAAAAAAAAAAAAATTAAGGAGGTTCTTCAGGCAGAAGGAAATAACAGATGGGAACTCAGAACTACAAAAGGAATGAAAGCTGTAAATGGTAAATATGTCAATAAATATATAAAGAGAATATAATTATCTAAAACAAAGGTAATTACATTTGTTATAACCCAGAATACACTGTTAAGTAAATGTGACTATAAAATAAAGGTCTGAATGGGGAAGTGGAAATTCACTATTAACCTGGCTAAACTTCCACCTTAAAAAAATAGAAAAAGAACAGCAAATTAAACTGAAAAAAGGACATATGAGCAGAAAACTAAAAAATATTAGAAGAGAATCAATGAAACCAAACACTGGTTCTTGCAGAGATCAATAAAATTGATAACCTCTAGCTAACTGGATCAAGAAAACAGAAATTTTCAACGCCAGGAATTAAGGAAGGTATATCAACACAGATTCTATAGAACTTAAAGGGGTCAGAAGATATTAAGAGCAACCTTACATCAATAAATTCAAAATGCAGATGATATGAACAAATTTTTGAAGGATACAAATCACCAAAGCTCACCCCAAAATAAGAAATCCAAGTAACTCATACCTTTTATATTCATACTTAAATTCCCACCACAAAAACAAATCAACAAAATGGTAGACATAGGTGGTTTTACTGGTGAATTCTATCATGTAATAAAGAATTATAGTAACTCAACATAAAACTCTTCCAGCAAACAGAAAGGAACACTTCCCCATTCATTCCAGGAAGAGTAAGGAGGGGAGGGAAAGAAACTAGAGCCTTATCTTGCACCACATGCAAAAATTCACTCAAAATGGTTCACAGACCTGACTTTAAAACCCAAAGCCAAAAAACTACCTTTTTTTTTTTTTAAAAAAAAAAGGGAAAACCTGCATTTCTTAGACAAAGATTTCTTAGGACACAAAAAGTACTGTGTTTGCACTGTTCCTGTAATAAATTAGTAAATAAAGTATTATAAACTCAGCAGCTTAAACAATAAAAACTTATTATCTTTTGTAGGTCAGAAGTCTGAAACCAGTCCCAGCAGCTAAGAGATGGCAGGGCTGCAGCTCTTTCTGGTGGCTCGAGGAAAAATATATTCCTTCACGCTCCAGCTTTAGGCAGCCACCTGTGCTCCTTGGCCCAGGGCCTCTTCCTCCACCTACAAAGTCACCGATGGCCAGTGGAAGTTAATACTACAGATAACAATGTGGATGTGTAAGTGAAAGAAGCCATGAGCAAAATGCTACATCCTGGTTGGGGCCACTTATGTGACTTTCTGGAAAAGACAAACAGCAGGGCAGAAATCAGATCACAGACCACCAGGGGCTGGGGGCAGGGAGAGGAAGCTCACTAACAAGGGGCCCGAGTTCTGAGCTGATGGACACGCTCTACGTACATCTCAGCTGTGCTGGTGGCTACACAACTAGTATGTATTTGTCATAATGCAGAGGATGCTACACCTAAGAATGGTGAATTTACTGTCTGTAAAATTACGCCTCACTAAACATGATGTTTGAAAAGATAAAGCCTGCTGCATGGAAGGCACTACCAGGTGGCAAAGGAAGATGAGAGCGTGCTGGCAATTTTTACAACGCCAGAAAGCTTAACATGGAAACAGCGTGTCCACTCAAAAACATGTTATATACAATAACCATCAGAATACATGTTTAACTACGGTAATAATGGCTTTTAAAACAGTATGTCAGACATTTAAATTCAAACTCACTCCTGAAAATCTGAGCATCCCAAGAGAGAATCTGCCTCAGAGTTTTACGTGCGAGGCAGAGGGCAGAAATCAGTGTGAGCACAGTGGATACCAGACAACACATCCCCTGCTCAGCAGGATCTAAGCAAAGACAAGGAGGAGGGCAGTGAACATTTCCCTAACAAACGTTAGCTGGTGCTAAGGGAGGTAACTGGTCGTCTCGAGCGCTGACACCACATTTCTACTACATATGAAAGGAGAGTAATTGCCACTGTATTTCTAGGGTTATTTGAAAGAAAAGACTCCATCAGGAAAAAAGTCTCTTCCTCTTCAAATTTTTCTCCTTGCAATGGTTCCCAGAAAGCTAAAAATCAACCTAGAAAAAACCAGGGAGGAGCGTACACATTCTGTGTGTCTGAAACCTTGACAGAGTAACATTAAACTACACTCCAGCTACCAGGAGACCAGGGTGGTGGTCAAGCCAGAGGTCTGCTTCAGTGCTCTGATCCATTTTCATGTCTTTAAACATGTTCATGATCATTTAAATGTTGCTCCAAAATGTTCACGTGTGGGACCAAACCTATGCCTCAGGCTTACTAACTACACTTCTCTGCTGAGAAATTGGGCTCTTACTTTATTTCACATTTAGAAGCTTTTCCTTCTATAACTCCAAAGCTGTGAAACAAAGCTAAGAATAACTAAGAACCAAACATCACGGGGTGACAATTTAAATTTCACGACTCAGTGTAGGGTGCACTTTTGATTATCAAGCTCATCAGTTAGGGAGCTTTTTATAAATTATATGTTCAAATTAAGAAAACATGACTAATCTGATAATCACATTTAAAATACATTTAGGTGAATATATACCTAGATATACAAGATTTACAACATAACTATGTAATTCCCTAATCAGAACTTTTATCATACGTAACAATTAAAAAAAAAGGATATTATTCACCATTAAAAAAACCTCCCGCATTTCTAATAAAAAACATATACCCAGAGGATGAGATGGTTGGATGGCATCACCGTCTTGATGGACATGAGTCTGAGCAAGCTCTGGGAGTTGGTGATGGACAGGGAAGCCTGGTGTGCTACAGTCCACGGGGTTGCAAAGAGTCAGACACAACTGAGTAACTGAACTGAACCTAGGTACATAAATCTCGCAACTCAATAATGAGACAAGCAATCCAATTTTTAAATGGGTAAAAAATTTGAACAAAGAAGACATAAACAGAGCAAACAAGCTCAGGAAAAGATGCTCAATATCTTTTAGTCATTAGGAAAATGGAAATCAAAGTCACAATGAGATACATACACATTGGAATGGCTAAAATTGAAAAAAGTGATAACACTAGCTGTTGGCAAGAACGTAGGTTAACTGGAATTCTCATTCACTGCTAGCAGGAATGCAACGTACTTTCTTTTTGGAAAATAGTACACCAGTATTTCATAAAGCTAAACTTATTCTTACCATCACTAATTATTCAGTTCAGTTCAGTTCAGTCGCTCAGTTGTGTCCGACTCTCCGCGACCCCATGAATCACAGCACGCCAGGCCTCCCTGTCCATCACCAACTCCTGGAGTTCACTCAAACTCATGTCCACAGAGTCGGTGATGCCATCCAGCCATCTCACTCTCTGTCGTCCCCTTCTCCTCCTGCCCCCAACCTTTCCCAGCATCAGAGTCTTTTCCAGTGAGTCAACTCGTCGCATGAGGTGGCCAAAGTATTGCAGTTTCAGCTTTAGCATCAGCACTAATTATTAGAGACATGCAAATCAAAACTACAATGAGGTGTCACCTCACACCAGTCAGTATGGCAATCATCAAAAAAATCTATCAACAATAAATGCTGGAGAGGATGTGGAGAATAGGGGACTGTTGGTGGGAGTGTAAACGGATACAGCCATTATGGAAAACAGTATGGAGATTCCTTACAAAACTAGGAATAAATCTATCATATGACCCAGCAACCCCATTACTGGGCATATACTCTGAGGAAAACCATAACTGAAAAAGACACATGCACCCCAATGTTCACAGCAGCCCTGTTTACAACAGCCAGGAGAACATGGAAGCAACCCAGAAGCTCACTGACGGATGAGTGGATAAAGAAGCTGCGGCACATGTATACAATGGAGTACTTCTCAGCCATGAGATGAATGAATCTGAGTTCCAGTGAGGTGGAGGAACCTAGGGCCTGTTATACAGAGTGAAATAAGTCAGAAAGAGAAAAACAAATACAATATATTAATGCATATGTATGGAATCTAGAAAAATAATACCAACGAACCTATTCGCAAGAAAGACGCAGGTGTAGAGAATGGACCTGTGGACACAGTGGGGGAGGGAGAGAGTGGGACAAATGGGAAAAGTGGCATCAACATATACACACTATCGGGGAAGAGATGGATGGCTGATGAGAAGACGCTGTGTAGCACAGGGAGCCCACCTGGTGCTCTGCGATGGCCTGGCGGTGGGGGCGGGATGTAAGCATAATTATGGCTGATTTGCACTGTTGAATGGTAGAAACCAACACAACATTGTAGAAATTAAAATAAAATTAAAAAAAACCACTGGCAAAGGAAGACCTGCACACAAAAGCTTATAGCAGCTTTTACGCATGATGGCCCCAAAGTGGGAACAGCACAAAGGTTCATCAGTAACCTGGTATAAATACTGGTATACATACCCACACAACAGAATAAAATTCATCAGTAAAAAGACACAAAACACAACACAGGTGAAACTCAAAAGCATTATGCCAAGTAAAATAATGTAACTTATACCTCATACTTATAAAGAACTGTTTAAAAATCAAGCTACATTTCCACCTTAAGAAGGTAGAAAAAGAAAAGCAATTTAAACCCAAAGTATAAGGAAGGAAATAATAAAAAGCAGAAATCAACAAAATGGACAGACAACTCAGAAAAACAAATGCTTGCTTTTTCCAAAAAAATAAACTGGATAAACCACAAGCTAACACAATCAAGGGAAAAAACAGAAGATCCAAATAAACCAACAACAGGAATAAAAGCAGGGATGTCAGGACAGATCCCACAGATACCAGCAGACTAATAAGAAAATATTCTGAACAAATCGGGATGGTGTGAAAATGCCAAGAGCAGTCTTGCTCATAATAGCCAAAAGCTGGAAAGAATTAAAATGCCCATCAACATGAAAATAACTATATTCATCATATTCATACAACAAATACTGCTATCCACAATAACATATGCATTTTAAAACATGTTAACAAGAAAGAAGTAGGAGACTAACAGTACATAGTACAATTCCATTTAAATGAAATTCAAGAACTCAAGGCATTTAAGGACTACAATAAGAGAAATCAGAAGGCCATTCTGGGGAGGTGGCAGGGGGTGAGGGACGGACTGACTGCAAAGAGGAAAAGGGAACTCTGGGAACGCTGCAGAGTCTTTACTGGGGTTTCAGTTACACACGGGTACGTGTCCATTCTGCAAAACTAGTTATGCTCTGCAGTTCAAATTAGCACACTTTATTGCTAATAATTTTATACTTTAGTAAAATTTATTTAAAAAGTAAAACCTGGAAAAAAACTATCTATGGTCCCCTCTGCCTACAAGTCACCATACCACAATGGGAGCAGGCTGGGGGGACCTCCACAAGTCAGCAGGCCGTTTTTCAAACCATCCCTCTGACTTCACAGATGACACCACGGGGTATTTCAGCCAGTCTTCAGATTTTTGCTTTGTTTCATTTCCCTTTCTAGTATTGTTTCTTGTTTTGTGAGTTAATGTGGAGATTTTTTTTTCTTCCAAATTTGGTTCTTTTCCTTTCTTCCATCACCTAGTCACATTTCCATCTTTTCTCGGAAGCGTGCATTTATTCCCAAGCATGAGGGATATTCCAAAAACAAACAAAACTATAAAAATTGTACCAAGTACAAACAGAGACTATCCTGCCAGGAGCCAGAGAAAGAAGAGATTTGAGCTTCAAGTGCAGATGCAACTCTTCCCCCCAACCACCTAAATATCTAGATCCTGTATGTTACTTAGTTTTCATCCCCAAGATTACTGGCCAAAATGAGCCAGTTTCAAAACCACCTGTTCCATACACTGCTAAAACACTGTTACTACTCGGGCCTATCTCTATAGTTCCTCTTCAATACTAAAGACAGAATGACTCCAAAAAGTTTTTATAAAAAACCAGGATACTGGGTAAGCTTTTGGGGTTGGCAGATGTCTGTGATGCTTCTCTAAATAATCCAGGGCAAAAGAAACAGCAGCTTCCTGCCCCAATGACACCACAAAACACGAGCATACCACACACAGCTCCACGTGCGCACGTCCACAGATATGAACACTCAAGTACCAGGCAATTACAGGCACCAAAACACAAGTTACTTTTTTACCTGATGGAACAGTAAACACAAAAACTAACAGTTGTGCTACAGCTCCAAGAATAATAAGAACATCGAAGAGTGTCAGAGACATAACCTTAGTGAGGACGTTCACGTCATTCAGTAAAAACATTCAGTTGAAAAAACAAAGAAAAAAAACAAAACAAAACACTTATCCAGAGGTTGGACTCGACACATGTAAGAGAGCAACAAGCCTGGCAAAGCAAACAAGGTCTGAAGAGCTGAGAACCACAGAGCCCAGGCCTGGGCAGAACAGCAGAATCCATGAGAGCCACTGAAAATGCTTAAAAAGGCAGAGGGAAGAAAATATTTTCACTACAAACACACAAGAGTGAGACTACTTAGTAGACAGAGAACCAATCTTAATCACCACAATCATTTTTGAAAATACCTTGCAGTGCTTAACAGTAATGATGATGTTCATAATGGGGACCTCTGGACACCAGGAAAGATTAGAGTGTGCTCAGTACCTCTCGCTAAACAACAGCAAACCTGCGACATCTTTGTGAAGGCGGCCAGAGGATGGTTAGAGACTCCCTCGCTTCACAGGTCAAAGTCCTCTCTGGAGGTCAGGCCCATTTCTGATGACAGTGTCCTGGTGCTAGGATCTGTACCCTGGTGCTTGCTCAACTTAGAAAATGGAGATGGTACCAGACTGAACTTATGGATATATTCCAGAGCCGCCTGCAGAAGCACCACACAGATTACATGAAATTTTTAAAGATTTCAAGCACATTTTGAAAGTAGGGTTTCTCCTGTTGTCATACATCACCTCCCATCCTACCTGCAGGCAGACAACGCAAGGGCTTATTTGCGGGTTCATTATCACCCACTGAAATTCTGCATTCTCCTTCACTGTTTAATTAGCTAGTGACTCATGATTCCCAGTTTCCCACTTGCTTTCCACCTGCCAAATAAAACACCACCCTCTACTGCCTCCACAGTACTCCTTCCCTTGCTTAATCCTCTCTGCTCTGCTCTCCTCTCCCCAGCCAGCCCGCCACGGCACAGCACCCTGTCAACATGAACTCTGGCGGGCTGCAATGCTGGAAGCTGCACTCCCCCAACCGCACCGCCAACTAGGAGAGACCCACACCCTCTCTGCAGCTGCTCAGCATGACCAAGGAGAAATATCTGCTAGCTTGGACGCCTATCAGGGCTAACGAGGACAGCTGGTTATCTGCTAGTTTCCTCTGCTAGACCTGGGCTGAAGTGCTTCACACACATTATCTACTTAATCCTCACAAGTGTCCCAGGAGATAGGTTCTATTTGATCCCCGCTTTGCAGCTGGGTGGGCTGTAGCTGAGAGAGGTTGCTGAACCATTTAGGCACGGCTGCGCTGCTGCCAGTCGGCAGAGCAGGGTCTGAACCAGTCACGGCCTCAGGGCCCGTGCTCTTCACTCTGCGCCAGCAGCCTCCGCGGTCATCCCCTCGGGCTGTTAAAGCCTGTACCAGTTCCTAGAGTACATGCCGCACACCTCAGATCACTTCAGGATGCTTTATCTGACCACATGGCATGCATCTCCTCTTCATCTGGAATGGTCACTGCTGTTATAACTTACAAAAAGTTAGAGGACAAATCAAACCAAAGATTATAGACTTGGGAAATCTTTAGAATTTGCTCTCTGAAAATCACTTTAACACTTACACATGTAAGAATATTACCTGGGGTGACAGTTAGCTGAAAGCAATGAAGCTTGTTTGGATCAGGAAAATGCACTTTACACGTACCTGCAAAAGAAACAGCTCGTCAGGAAGGCTAGCGGCAGTCCTTATGTTGAGTCAAACCTCAAAATTACATGGAAAGTTTAACGCTGCTGAGGCGCTGACAGGCTAAACCAGTAGATCTCCTCTATTTGGTAATAAACGTGCCAATGTGCTCAAATTGCAAACCACTGATACTTGTCAAGTGTTTTCCTCCTTACAGGTTTTTTTTTTTTCTTTTATTTCGGCCTCAGTCCGTTCTCAGAACACGCTCCATCACCTAGCTCCCAGAACTCAAGATTGTGCAGTGGTCAGTCACGTCATCATTGACCAGGGCTTGCAGAGTGGCAGGGGCCACCCTAACGTCACCCAAACCTTAGCCTACCTGCCGCCCCCTAACCTCCCAGCCTCCGGGTCCCTGGCCCCATTTTGCCTGGCACGTTTTTATAATCTTCTCAGGCTCTGGGCCGGCGGCACCGCCAGCCATGGGGCCCGATCATATAAGGAAAATACTGCGGCCTCATCCGGGGGCTGCATCGTGGACCTGGGGGCAACCCTGTCCCCTACGCCACTCGCTACACCCCACAGCCGCCTACCTCTCTGCCCCACTTCGCGTGCCCGGGCCTCCCCCTGGGCCGTTCTCCTTACAGGTTTTTATTAGTTAATTCCAAATTGACCATGTTATCTTTCACCCTTTAAATGGTTCCTAAAAACAGAGCTCTTTCCATTAATGTCAAGACTGGTTCTACTTTACTTTGAGAAGTCACACCTCAGGGAGATTAATGTATGTGGGTAAAGGCGAGCTAAACATAGAAAAAGCAGGAAAAGAGCCCAGGCCACACTCTGGGCTGTACCCACCACATTACACAGAAGTTACAAAGAACTGTGCCAGCTGAGGAAGCGCACACCCAGGCCACGGCATTTAAAAATTTTTCCCTAACATCCTCAGAACACAACCGGTAACTCCGCTTGGTTTGCTGGTAGAATGAGGCTCGGCTGACTCAGATGGTGACACTCGGCCCACGAGAGCCACACCAGAAGGGTGTGGATTAGGAGACCCCGCGGAGAGCCCCCTGGAGAGTGCTGCTGCGGTGGGGTGGACAGGGTAAGGTGGCCACAGCCGACATCTGCCGCCTTCAAACAAATAACACACGAGAAGAGCAAATACCCAAAGGATTAAATAAAGAAGGAAGACGGAGGGAATATAGGTAAAAATTGTATTTTATAAACCTGGAAAATATTATGCTAAACTCCTTGAGTCGTCCACTGACAACTTCTTACAAGTCCTACTGAAAACATCTGTCTAGTTTCACACGGTATGAATTTTCATCCAAAAAAGAAAGATTCAACTTTATCCTGGGACCCAGCCTTAGAGACCATCTAGTCCGACATCGATAGTGAGAGATGACACAAAGGCCCGAGAGGCTCAGTGGCCGGCCCAAGGCCACGCAGGTTACCAAACAGAGGAAGTTTACTCCAAAGTAAAGCTGGTTTATGCCTCATTCCATTGCTCCATGGACACGCCAGATATGACGCACAATGCAGAACTGTTTGTGGGTTTTTTTTTGTTGGACCAATCCTTCAGAAAAATCAATGCAGAGTGAAAGGTAACTCAGTCTAGAAAAGCAGAACAGGGTCTCAGAGATCACACTGTCATTTTCTTTGGTTTTGAAACAAAGAAACCAGGGACTGAAGAATCCAAGGTTTTCACCCAAGACACACATTTGAACTATGCGTAGTAGTTTAAATGGGTTTTGTTTTTCCTAATTTAACTTGAAAAGATAAATGCCATTTTTCTAGTGAAATATATGTAACAAAACCATATGACACAGGTGTGGGAAATGCTTCATTAATTAGATAAAGTTGGTACCATCCATTTGTCTTTACTGCTTCATATTCTCGTTTAATAAAGGGACAGATATAGACATCAATCCCTCTAATACAGACTGTCCCACCAAGAATAAAGAAATCATCAAGATGGGTTAAAAAACAAAAACAAAGACAGTAAAACCCCTAAAAGGAACCAAATCTTTTAAAGCTAAGGAGAAGTCTTAAGTTCCTACAACGACAACAAAAAGTTAGTCAGGTTTTTGTTTTAGTTCAGGTTTTGCTTTAGTTCAGTGTAGGGGCTTTATTAAACTGGAGAAGGGAACGGCAAACCATTAATTATTAAAACTCCAGAATTAAGCTTTTTCTCTGTCTGTAGACATAGGCTAGGACTTTCATAATATTTCCATCTAATTGAAAGAGATGTTTTTTATTTTTTGCAAACAGAGAAACCTCTATAAACTTGCAGGTACAGAGTTCCAAACTAGTTCTGAATTATTTCTAAGCAGCATTGCTCTATAGCAAGTTATTTTGTTTGCCTTAATGTTTTAGAAAGATTATGAATTAGACAGGAAAGATCTGTTCTTTTATGGCTTCTTGTTTCCTCTTTAGAATGAGCTATGTACTTGTGGAAAGCCTGGCTGTCCGTATAAACTGATTTATACTGTGTCCACTGAGACTGGGAAAGCAGGCAGGAAGCAGAGAGAAGAGAAGCACGCAGCGTGTAGTTTGTTTAATCTGACATCACACCTGTACGGCCTGGGAAGATACGTCACACCTTTTTCAAGCCTAAAATATCCAGTTAAAATCTGGTTTGAAAGCCAATTATAGTTTCATTGTTTTCAAACTAACCTTCTAGATAAAGCTAAACTATACTCTATGCGTTCAGTTCAGTTCAGTTCAGTCGCTCAGTCGTGTCTGACTCTCCGTGACCCCATGAATCACAGCACGCCAGGCCTCCCTGTCCATCACCAACTCCCGGAGTTCACTCAAAATCATGTCCACAGAGTCGGTGATGCCATCCAGCCATTTCGTTCTCTGTCGTCCCCTTCTCCTCCCGCCCCCAACCTTTCCCAGCATCAGAGTCTTTTCCAGTGAGTCAACTCGTCGCACTCTATGGGTTACTAACCGACAATCTCTGGGTTTTATGGTCTTTGATTAAATGTCTGTATGAGTATATACGTTCAAGTTGGGGGGTCAGTGGGAAGACATGATGGGGGCTGAGAACAGAAGGACCACATTTTTCTCTTTAATTGGATTTTACTAGATTATTACATAATCTGAAAAGAAGAGGGGAAAAAGAGTGAGAACACTGTAACACAGCCATCACCCAGCTTCAGGATTTCACTGACCTTGCTTCCCTGTCCCACCCACACACAGTTGTTTGCCTGTTCTCCTAGAACGTTTTAAAGCAAACCATTTGTAAATACTTCCGTAGGTGGAAAGACAACCTTTTCATAGAATCCCAAAGTATTTCCTTCTTGTTCTGTTTGGAAGGAACTTTGAAGTCAAGCAATCCAGTCACTTTTAAGACATTCTTGACCAACACTAAGAAATATATTTTAGCACAATCCACTATACTCATATATAAATGTTATATATTTAAAAGAATTTTTCAAGGAGTATGTACTGACTCTTACATACTGGTTGCACAACCACTGAAGCACTGCACCCCACAAGGACCTTTCCAACTTTCGGTGGGGTTGGAGAAGGCCCTCTCTCACCCTGTGTGAGACAGGCCTCCGTATCAAGCTCTCCCGAGCATCTGCCCGGACTAGGAGACCCACATATAAACTATTTCACCAAAATCGTAGATGTCCTCAGCCTTAACCAAGTGTAATGATAAAAAGTTCTAATTCCAAACAACACTACAGTGGTGACAGCATTCAGACTCTGATGGTCGTGCACGAGAAGGCACCGATGACACGTGTCGCAGGAGTGAACGCTGGGTGGGCGAGCCTGCTCACGAGCGAGGCCCTCAGTCAGGCCCATGTGTCAGGCGGGAAGGACCAAGCAAGGGGAGGGGACCTGGAGACACGAAGGCAGCACAGCTGTCCAACCTTGGGCACAGGGCCTAGTCACAAATAGGCACTTTCTGGACCGAAGCGTTGGCGCCGCCACTAACAAAAATAGGGCTGTCCACCGATTCACGTGTCTCTTCACTGGGAGGGGACATGGGACGGGACGTGTGCACGGCGGGTGAGCCCTAACCAATGACTCCTGTGGCAGTAAGGAGAGGGGGTGCTGTTGGCTACCTTCTCCTTCCCAGGGCCTTGAAAAAACCCTGCTACCTGTTTGCACAGAGTGCATGCTTATTCCTAATACACACATAAAATAGGCTTTTTGCTATGTAGAGTTATTAAAACATAAAACAAGCTTCTCCATGCAAATTTATTTTATAGCATTTAATGTTTGGTTGGGGATGCTATACTTACAAGGTAAATTAGCTTCAAGTTCTGCAACCTCTGTGGAAACAAAGAGATTACTGTTAATATTAGTTAATGACTCCACATAAAATCACCTGCTCTAAATTGGCAATTCCCTCCAAAACACTGAAAGAAAAAAAAAAAGAATTAACCAAAATCTACACTTGGGTCTGACGCTTAAGACTTTAAGCCATGAAGTTGCTTTCAAATACACACAGTGACTTCAGGATGCCAACAAATGCAGTCAAAGGCCCTTGAAATTTTACTTTAGTACAAATGAGAATTGTTCAAAATGAACAGAAATTACCTATGGGTAAACAGTCACTAAAGCGGTTTTGAAAATCTCGTTCCCCCAAGTAGTGGAACTACTGCCCTCAAAATCTGATTTATATTTATAACTCTGCCTCTTCCAGTTTTTCCAGGTTCGTCTTCCCACGAGGGCTCACCCAGTTTGCGCTCAAACTTTTGCAGTGAGAGAAAACATTCTGCTTCCCGCTAGGCCCGTGCACTGGCCTGCCATCTGTGGGTGAGCTCACACCCAAGGGGGCCTCCCCCCGGGGTGGCGCGCCTCAGCCCCAGCGCTCTCCTCGGGGCTCTCCATCAGGCACGCACTCGGTGCTCAGGCCCAGCACTGCTCTGCCAGCATGAAGCTGCAAAGCCCCCACCAACCGGGCAGGCAAGCCAGGCAAGTTACCTGCGCCTCTGACATATCTGAAGCTTTGCCTCAAGGGCACAGCTTTAGAAAGGGCAAAGCAGGGGCCAGGGCACCTGTGAGGTGGGTGCTCCTGACAGGCAGGCCCGGAAAGCAGGCCCAGAAGTGAGGTGGATGGAAGGATGGGCCAACGGTGTGGGGCACAGCTGGGGGCCACTGAGGGGAGGGCGACAGAGGTGGGACGGAGGGAGTGAAGTCTGGGTTCATGACCAGGGCTGGGAGCCCCTGCAGTCACGCAACCTGACAGCATGAGACCCACGGAGGGGAGAGGCTGGTGAGAAGACAGACCTCCAGCAGAAAGTGGAGGACAGGAGCAGGGACGGTCACCAGCGGAAACACAGGAGCGATTCAGCAGAGAGGGCACACTGGTCCGGTGGTACGAGGGGGATGAAGCCCGAGGGAGAGCCCGGGATGTGGGTCAGACCCTGTGGAGTGCATCCAAACCAGCAGGAAGGTAAGTGGAAAGATGGAAACCAGACTACAAAACATGAGGAGCAAATAACTCCTTCAAGTGAGGAGGTGGGAGGGGACGGGTGGGGAGGGAGGGGCCCCGATGTCTGCAGAGTTGAGTGCAGTTGTGGGAAGACCTGTTCAGTTGCTAAGTCAAGTCTGAGTCTTTGCGAACCCATGGACCACAGCATGCCAGACTTCCCTGTTCTTCATCATCTCTGAAGTTTACTCACATTCACACCCACTGAGTCGGTGATGTCATCCAACCATGTCATTCTGAGGCCGAGGGTTTAGGGAAGAGCCAGACCTCTGGTTTCAGCTAGTTGATAATCTGGGTAGAGACAGTTGGCCCACTAGACGTATTAACTCTGGGGTCCAGGCATTTGGGATATGTAACCAGAAAAGTGAGGTGGGGCAGGGGAGGGAGGAGTCAAGAAATGAAAAAAGGGCAGTCTGTGATCAAATGCCAGCCTGGGGTCTATCCTCTGGACAGTCCTATGCTGTGGTGCATTAGAATATACACACTTAAAACAAAATGATGCTGATCCTCTAAGGTTCACTAGCACCATCCTTATAAGGACTCCAAGGACCTTTCTTTCTGATTGGTCCACTCTAGCCCTTCCATGGGCTTCCCTGGGAGCTCAGCCGGTAACAAATCTGCCTGCAATGCAGGAGACTCCGGTTTGATTCCTGGGTCAGGAAGATCCCCTGGAGAAGGGACAGGCTATCCACTCCAAGCCTTCCACAGAGCAGGGCACTGAGCAAAGGAACACTGACACGGCTCACACGGACCTTCCAAACAGGATGGGGTCAAGGACCTGGCTCTGCTCCAACAGTGCACACAGGGCATTCATTTTATCAAAAAAGTACACATCTTACCAAATGAGTTATGCATATTAATCACGTCTAAATAAACATCATCCATATAATGAAACCTATATGGTTTTAAGGTATATACTATTTACATATTTATTATACTATTAGCTTTCGGTTGATAAGAATTTACAAGAAACCCTTCTTGAGGACCCTTTGGAGAAACCAATGCTGCCCCGTGGGACCCAGTTTTCTCTGGCAGGCCTATTCTGACTGCTGTCATAAGCGCTCTGGTCGTGCAGTTTTACAAAAGCCCAGTGAAACAGAAAACGTGCCCAGAAGACATGAAAGGGGCCACATGACAGAAGGGAAATGCTTGAGAAGACAGGCTGGCACCAAGGAAGAGGGAAGAGGTGAGGTCTGGGCGCAGGAGGGCAGAGAGGCGCTGACCAGGGCATCGTGTTGACCAAGCGACAGAACGGACCCTGCGCACAGGGACGGGGTGGGGGGACAAGAGGCTCTTGGCCGAGGACGCCTCATGCAGGGCAGGGATTCTCCTACCTGACTGCACATAATCATCGGGGGCATACAATCCACGTAGTGTAAACAGACCAACCTCAAGTGTACAGTTCAGTGACTCAGTAAAATCTGGAGCTGTGCAGCCATCCCCAATCTAGTACCTGCTGAGCAACCCTTCTCCCCTCATCCAGACCAATTACACTGAAAAGTCTGGATGGGGCCAAGGCCCGTGAATCTTATTATTCTCTCCAAGTGTAAGAAACCACTGTAGGCTATTCTGACAAGCTAAAACATCTACACACAGCTATTTTTATAGATGGATTTAATAATTTCACATTGTGGTCTAGAATCAAACTCCGAAGAAGAGTGTTACGCCTGCACTTCCCCGTTCAGTGTAACTCCCTCGGGGAAGGAAGTTGAGGGCCAGGGAGGGCAGCCCCCAGACCCAGTCCAGTGATGAACACAACCACAGTCAGGGCCTCTGGTCCAAGAACCAGTGCATGCAAGAAATCTGACCTTAGAGGCAGAGGGTTTCATTATAGAAGCTTGACACTTTGGTCCAGCCCAGTACAGAAGATAAACGAACTACAACACAGTGTTCCTCTCAGGGAGGGGTCACAAATGACACCTGTACACTTCAAATGAGGGCAAATAGTAATTCACTAACAGCAACAGCAATTAACTCAGAAAGTGCTGAGTCTCTAAGTTGTGTCCAACTCTTTTTCAACCCCACGGACTGTAACCCACCAGGCTCCTCTCTCCATGCAATTTCCCAGGCAAGAATACTGGTGCAAGTTGCCATTTCCTTCTCCAGGGGATCTTCCCAACCCAGGGATTGAACCTGAGTTTCCTGCACTGCAGGCGGATTCTTTACTGCTGAGCCAGCAGGGAAGCCCAATTAACTCAGAATCCACGTACAAAAAGACTACGACCAAAGAAACGAGCGATCTGCTTTACATGCCTGAGAGGCCGCTTGTCAGAGCAGTCCTGTCCTGCTTGAAGGACACTCCCTACCCCCACCTGGAAGGTACCAAGAAGTTAGATTATTTTTAAACTGCCAAAGTCTTGCCTATTCCAAAGATGCTAACACCTCTCTGGCTCACCAGCCCAGCCTTTGGAGAGATACCCGGCACTTTGCACAACTAAGTGGCTGCACAACTTCCTTCTGAGAAATTAAGACTCTCTTCCTTTCTAACTAAAGAGCAAACCACAGAGCCCACTTGAAGCACGACTGCACTGAAATGTCACAGTACAAAATCCACCCATCACCACAGCCCCGCAGCGAGGACCCTGCTCCTGCTGTGGGCTGCTCACAGCGCAGTGCTCCAGCTGCTTCCGCACTGCCCGTCCCTGGAGCCTGCATATGGTCCATGGTGGGGGCTATACATCCTGATCCAGCCCTGGGACCCCAGTCCCTGGGCCTGAGCTTGGCACACATGGAGTGCTTGGAAAGTGCTTGACAAACAGCACACTTGCCAGCAGAGTGGCAGTACTTGCAGTGTGGACACCCTGAGACATGAGGAGCCTTGTTCCTGATGCAGTTGGTGACCAAGGCATTCCAAAGGTGTAGTGATTGAACTGAGTCCTCTGCCCAAGTTCATATGTTGAAGCCCTAAACTCACGTGATGTATAAGGTGGGGCCTCTGGGATGTAATTAGGGTTAAATGAGGTCATGAGGGTGGGGCCCTCCTGATAAGATTAGTGCCCTATGGGAAAAGACCCAGGTGCTTACAAGCCAGGAAGCCCTCCCTAGGAACTGAATCTGCCAATGCCTTGGCCTTCCCTGTGTCCAGCCCCTGCCCCCGCAATGTCTGTGGTGTTCTATCATGGTAGCCTGAGCTGACTAAGACCAAGCCCAATCAGAAACGCCAATGGTTCTGCACAGGAGCCAGTTCCGAGCCCCGTCAGGAAACCCAGGCAAGACAGCTGTGCCCTCTGACCCAGGCAGAGCTGGCAGCTGCTGCCCAGAAGACTTGATTACCTCTTCTTACCTCAATTACCCCTACTTCTTAGGTTTCTCAACTAGAACTTCATCTCTTAGCTTCCTGTCTTTAAGCCTTGAGTGCCTCTTCCGCACTGCCAGTGTCCACGAACAGTGCCCTTATGGGGAGACACCCGTCCCAAGAGCATCATCCCACTCCCAGCGACCGCAATGCTTCAGCTGAGGCCAAGCCCCCACCGAGCCACTGCCACTCAGCCTAAGGGCCTTCCAGCAGTACACTGCAGGAAGCAGGCCCACAGGAGAGGAGTCAGGGCCGCGCCACACTCTGGGGCAGCAAGGATGTAACCCCGAAAGCCAGCAGAGTCTGCAGCAGAGAGTGCTCTGGATGGGGGTGGAGCCCCACGCCATCCGACCACCCACTCTCAACATGAGCAAACAAAGCTGACTGGAACCTTCGTTCCTCTTGCACAGATCCTCCCCGCCCCCGCCGGCCCCGCCTCCCCCAGATCTGGGGCTATTTGGCAAGCCCGAGGGGGCTACCACATTCCCAGGTGGTTTCACTGGTGTTTAAAACCCTGTAAGAAAGCATTAAAGGGGAGCCGTGGGCCACCACCTTACTCCACATCAGTAGGGCTCCTCCTCTCTGGGCCACTGCCCTAGTTTTTTTTTAAACACATTTTGTAACACATAGCCCACAACTTCACACGCTACTAAATGCTCTGGACACTCTGCCAGCGTGGCCAGCCAACCCTGAGCCCACCTCCAGAGTCCTGGGCAGGGCTGGCAAGGACAAAAAAGCTCTGGAGAACAACAAATTCTTCTCTCTCGCCCATTCTTCCAGGAAGCACCCTGGACCAGAGCCCTCCTTGCACCACCATAGCACTGGACTGCCCCGGTGGGCACAGAAGTGCTCAACCAGGGAGGCCACATATGGCCCCTTGTGGGGACACCCACACCTCGGATGTTGGAAAGCCCACACAGGGGGGCAGCCAGGCCTCTTGGCTTGGTAAACCAGGCCAGGAGCACAGAGCCACCACAGCCACGGAAATAAGACCACCAACGGCCACGGGGGCACAGGGGCTGAGGGGACGACGGCTGCAGAATCAGTCCCTGTAGTTCCTGACCCCAGACCTGGCCCTGAACCCAGTCAGCTCAACTCCAAATCTCCACATTTAGCAAACGCTTCCGGCCAGCCTGCCTGGAGCCCCAAGAGGTCTTCAGGGGTCACTAACAGGAGGCTGGCACACAGAGGCTGGCACACACCGGGCACTAAAATCTTTGTCAAGTGAATAAGTCAAAGGACAGGGAGACACACTGACATGTTCCCATTATGTGAAAAGTAAGCTTCAGAAAGACAAGAAAGTAGACCATTCTGCCCAGAGGCTTTTTTGGCAGGTGTGGAGCACCATCAGACTCAGAACTAATGGACTCAGCGGAACCACAAAGGCCCACCAGAAAGCAGCGCCCCTGCCCTGTGGCTAAGAACACAGGGGACGGCTCCCAGCCAGGCCCAGACCTGAGCTGGGGCCAACAGGGAATGCAGACCCAACACTCTCCCCCCAGGAGCCCCCCCAGCTCCCCAGGACTCAGGACAGACAGACAGTCTTTGCCCAGAAACACTCAACTGCTCTACCTCAGGGACTGCCGTTACAAGCACCTCTCCAGTCCCAGCCTGGACGATGTCCTTGAGGGTGACCTCAGGGGTGCAAATGAAAAGCTGCTGTGGCCCAGGGGCCAGCATGACAGAGGCCTCATGCTGGCCAGCTCCTCCAAGGCAGGCCCCTGTGCTTCCAGGGGCAGCTGGCTACACCTGTCACCTTCGGAACCAGGCCCACAATTCTTCGGTTGTGCAGCCACCACTGGCCCTCACCACTGGGGACGAATGTCCCTGTCAACCTCCCATGTTAACCCCACGGATATCTGCACAGAGCCAGATCCCCTACCGTGGAAGGTCATCCAAGCACGACAACAGACCAGCTAAAAAAATATTTTTGCCTGGAAGCGTCTGTGGTCTTTCCTCTGGGATATGGGGCGCATGGCCCAGATGCCCTCTCAGTGAGGGCTGACAGTAGACGGCCTTCTGCTCTCAGTCTTTCTGGGAACCGTAAGCTGCACAGAGCCCCTGCCTCAGGCCAGACTGGTTGACAGGCCTGACCGTCTCACCGGACTGGGGTCCGCTCCGAAGGGCTGAGCTTGCCCTGGAGCAGAGGGGCAGGAGCAGACAGACAGGCCCTTGTCTGTCCTGGGGCCTTCGTCAGAGCTCTCCCGCCCCCTGCTCCAACACCCTCCAGAGAGATCAGTCCCAGGGACCCTCTTTAATAACTTCATGGCACACCAAACTCCCCACTTCTGGGAACTCAGCACATACCACTGAGTCCCAAAGACACATTAACACACTTTTCTACAACTTATTGATCCTCATGAGTAACACTTTCACATGAGCCAGAGGCAAAGCCACAGCCCTGGGTGACTGTCCTGACTGCAGCAATCGACTGACTATCCTGAACGCAGACAGCCAACCTACTTTTTTCCAAAAGAGGAGTTTCACCTAGAAGGGATTCCTGCAATTATCCCTCCAAGGGCCTTACCAGGCCCACAGGAGTCAGGGACTCCACCAGACTTCACTTCCACCATCAGAAATCCCCAGAATGAAGGCTGCAGCCACATCCAACCAGGAGAAGCAGTGCTTCAGGTGTGGACCAAG
This sequence comes from Moschus berezovskii, assembly GCF_049115385.1. Lineage (NCBI taxonomy): Eukaryota > Metazoa > Chordata > Mammalia > Artiodactyla > Moschidae > Moschus > Moschus berezovskii. The sequence goes on from NC_142463.1 coordinate 3,078,443, forward strand.
CACTCATCACCCATCAGAGCATCCTCTATCAGGCACCTCTTGCCACAGCTTCCTCTCTCAGGACAGGCCCACCCTTCCTCTCCACCTACCCTCCCAATCAGAAGCCCAAACTACTCACCACTCAGTCAGCCTGGTCCCCCCTGGTCTGGCTGCCCCCGAGACTGAGGGAGAGAGCAGACCACACGAGGGCCACGTTACTCTGAGCCCTGTTGCACAAACACCCATCAACTGCAAGTGCTTTGGGGCCCAGAACCCTAATAACCCCCAGTGTTTCTGGGAGAATGGACTGGTGGCTTCACAAGGAGGTTCCGCACCTCTCCCTGATGAGGCTCACACGAAAGGACCTCAACCCAGCATGTTAACCCAGCCAAAGATATCTCCTCTCCTAGGACCTGGGGCAGAGTCCAGTGCTATGGGCCTCAATGGGCTCCCTTGGGCTGTGTCAGGCCCTGGAGGCACCTGAGGGTTCCCAGGGGAATTCCTGAGCATGAGGAGGTGTGGTGGAGACTTTGTGCCTCCCTGAATTCTCTTTTCTGTGGACTCGTACTTCTGATCCTTCAGGTTCTGCTCCCCAAGTGCCTGCCATACCCCAAAATGTGGGTCTGGCTGTCTTGCTACAATAAAGCTGAAACCTGGGCAAGTTTTTGAACCCTCTCTAAGCTTCAGTTCTTCAGTTGTGAAATGAACCACTCACCTGTCAAGGCTTAGCAAAAGTCAAACAAGAACTGCCCTATAAAGTTCCCAACAGAGGGCCTGGCCCCAAGTGCTCAGTGGTCAGCAGCTGCCGTCAGCCATGACGAGGAGGTGGAAAGAAGGTGGCACTGTTTATTGTGCCAGTGTCCCACCCGCAACTACTCAGCTACAACCCCCCCCGATATCAATTCCCTGGCATTAGAACACCCTCCCCTTGAAGGACCATAAACTCAAGCATCAAACCCCTTCCCTGGCTTGTTTGTCTGGCTCCTTGCTTCCTCTATAGATGGAACCCTAGAGCCAGCAGCCAGGAAAGTCTTACCAGGCCTTCCAAGTAAGGGGCTACAGCCAGGCCCCACTCTCAGTTCCCATAGGGTCAACTTCCTGCACTGTGACAGACTGAATGCAGTCCATGCACTCCCTGACGGAGCAGTACTGTCAAAATGTCAAAAACGATCCTCACTCCATCTTTAGCCCATCATCCCTCAGGCTGAGAGAACCAGAGCTCAGTCAGAACTCAGAGGCAGAGAGAAAGCAGGGACGAGGGCACCACCTATCTCCCAGAACCTGACGCCTCTGTTCACAGTGGTGCTTTGTTTCTGAGAAGGCCCAGCACGGGGCACTCATACATGCCAGGTCTCCCCCATCAGATCTGTTCCTGGACATGCAAACGCCAGGCACCCCCACCATAGTGTCCACCTAATACAAAATTAAACAGGTAGTTCTAACAAGTTACTTAACACTCTGTGCTTCCTGGAGCCTTACACTTTCAAAATGTAAACATGTGTCTTAAAGTGAAAAGCACTGCCAGCTAACAGATCCTTCAAAGAAGAAACCATTTCTTCTTCTTCTGTGGGCCTCACGACTCTGGGAAACTGCCTGTTGCACTCAAGAGCTGCAACTCTGTTCAATCACTAACTGCACAAGTTTCTCACATACACACACATCCACCCACACACACACACACCCCACACTACATAACCCTTCTCCAAACACTCCACAGCTCTAGGACACCTTTATTAATTCTGTGAAGAAATCAATTTTGCACAAGGCTCTCCTAACGCTGTGATTTGAATGAGAGAGAGAAAGACCCTAAGAAATTACCCTCCCTCTATAGATGAGATCCTCTGGTGCCGAGGAGTCCGGGAGAAAGGATGAAGCACCCCCACACCTAAGACAGCACTGAGACCAGTCATGGGTCTGCTGTCCCTGGAGCCTTACTCCTTCCACGAGCACCCTGGTGGCCCCAACAGAGAGCACCCTGAGTCTGTAAGATACACCACAGTTCTAATACCATTTTCCTGCCATTGGTGTGTGCACAGTGCAGAGTCCTTCTGTTGTAAGTGATGAGGAATTATATTTAAAAATAGTTTCACACAGGTCTTTCTATTTAGCAGGAACAAGCTGCTTCATATTCCCAAAGAGCCACGGGCCAGACATTGTTTTGTTGTGGGATATAAGAACAGCTCACCCGGGTGGCCCTTACCTTTAACAAGCAGCCTGTCCCTCACAGACACCCGCCGAGTGGAGTCAGAGGCTGTGGCTGACGCCCGGGACCCTTTGAGACCATCATCCCGCTTCAGCTTGCTTGCCAGCGTCAGCATCACTGCTGCCTTTTTCCTGAAAGGCCAAAGGCAGGTTAAGCGCTCATCTCCAGACACTGAGGCAATGATGTACGGTGATTTTTAATTTTTCCCCATAATTTAGTTGTAGGAAGATGTAGCATGTAAGACAGATTAACAAGACTGCATTCCTCCAAGATGAATCTGGGTAATCTCTATGCCTCTCTCAATCTAATTTTTAAAAGTATGAATGAAAAATTTAAAAGGAGAGCCAAGCATTTAACACTCACTGAGCAGCAGGCCCTGGGATGTGGAGCTCATGTCTAGGGCAGCCTCCACTGACGGGTTCCACGTGGGCCCACCACTGTTCACTGCTCTCCCCTGCTGCGGCGACCGGGCCTCTGAGGGTGTGGCCCCAGTGCGCCTCTGAGGGTGTGGCCCCAGTGTCTGGCACTTCGCAGACAGAGGGGGGCGTCAGCCCCTGGTGAGGAGGGAGCACCGCGATGCTTTCCTCCCTCCTTTAATAAAAGTGTGGCTAGAACCTTAATAGGCGTCTTCACATTTGTGTATGTTGTGCTGCACTCACAATGGAAGGCAACGGCAACTTAATCAAATTATAATTAATGCCCCAAACTAGATCCTTTTCACTTGACTGCTTCCAGCCCACTTGTGTTTCAGGTTCCCTCCCCAACAGCTCACTGGGAAGGACAATAAAAACCAAGCACGGGTGATGCACCTGACTGCTTGGGAGAAAGGACTTAAGTGTCAGCAGTGTTTATAGACAGAACTGTCCTCCAGCACCGTCTTCTTTATGTACACAAACCGCCATTCCTGACGGGCGGCCTGATTCCTCCTGCATGCTTTACCAGTCGGAGAGGAATTCTGGAACGTCTGACCGAGGACAAAAATTGATCACCAGCTCAGTATTTTCATAATTTCCTTTGTTGTTTTAATATCATTTCCTTGCAATGTCACTCTGATCATTTTCAAGAAAAAATAATCCAGAATTTCCAGATGAAAAATTTAAACCTACGTAAGGAAAGAACTTTTAGTTTGAGGCCAAGATCCTGAAAGCCAAACTATAAGAATAACTCTCTCCCTCCAAAAGAGGTATCTTTTGGAGAAGGAAATGGCAACCCACTCCAGTATCTTTGCCTGGAAAATCTCATGGACACAGGAGCCTGGTAGGCTGCAGTCCATGGGGTCACAAAGAGTCCGGCATGACTGAGCAACTAACACTTAAGTAATATCTTGAGCCATTTTAATCCAGTCCCTCACTTTTCACACCATCATCTGTGTATCTCCCCATCCCACAAAGACTGTAAGATTTTATTTTCTATTATGAAAACAATATATTGAATATGCTCTTCTGAACTACACAGGACCTATCACTCACCTAATCCCTTTAGGAACCATTGGTCTCAATGCTTCAAGAGACATTCTATTACACATCAGTACTCACGAGCTCCTAGAATGTCAGCTCTAGGATGGACCCTTTCCCCTGACACCCACTTTTTCATGGGTGTGGATTCTGGGACAGCTGGGGACCACGATCTGGATTGTGTGAGGCCACTCAACTGCTAGAAGAGGTCACCATAGAAACACTGGTTTCCCCCGAGTAGATGATGGTGCTGTTTCTATCCTGAAGGTGGTGATGGTTCCAGGGCTATATACACACATCAAGACTGATCAAATCACATGATTTAAACACGTACAGTGTAGTGTACTTCAGTTGTACCTCAATAAAATTAGTCAAAATTTTACCAAGCCATCACTAGTTTCCTTATTCCCACTGTACCGTGCCGTCTCCTCAGGTGGACCTACAGAGAGGACATAACCATTTAACACATCTCAGCTTCACCCAGCGTGGGGGACTATCACTTCAGCTCACCAAGCAATCTCACGAGGGAGGGCTGGGGTGGCGTCAGAATACCTGTGGGCCCCAGCCCACAAGCTACCAGGGACAGCAGCACCATCTACAGCTTGGGGCTCCTGCTCACCCCCACCCCCCCCAGTCCCATTCCAGGGAGCCTGTCATTAATCCCTCAAGCAAATCTGGATCCCAAAGCAGTGTCTGCCTCCCGACCAAACCCACTGTCAGGCACCCAGACTTGAGGACATGAGCCTTGCCACATCGACAGGGCGGCTTGATGATGCGCCAAGACCTTCATCTATCACAAAGTCCACTTGGTTTTTAAACTCTAGCTGACCCTGGAAACACAAACATGGCAAACAATAAAAGCATAGCCTGTGTAAAGAGAGTTCGGTAGGCAGTACCCTCAGTTCAGTTCAGTCACTCAGTCGTGTCCGACTCTTTGCGACCCCATGAATCACAGCATGCCAGGCCTCCCTGTCCATCACCAACTCCTGGAGTTCACTCAAACTCATGTCCATCGAGTCGGTGATGCCATCCAGCCATCTCATTCTCTGTCGTCCCCTTCTCTTCCCGCCCCCAATCCTTCCCAGCAGTACCCTAGGAAAGTCATAATAAAGAGCCCAGTGGAAGAGTGGGTCCCAGGGCACATGACTGACCCACACCCAGCTCCCTGCAGACCTGCACTGAAGGGGCTGCTCAGAGGGTCCCGGCAAGACCAACTGACACAAAGAAAGGCTCACACCAAGATGCTTCTGTGTTGCTGCAGCCTATGGACTCTGCTTAATCATCTTACACTCTTACCCCACACTAAATTCATCTCTGTGGGCAGAGTATGCCCCATACGCAATGCCATTTGGAATTAGATTCCTGGTTTTCGATATTCAACAAGTTTGCGACCCTTGATAAAAGACACTAAGCAAGATATAAAACACAGTGATGTTCTGTTTTTCCATAGAAGACAAAACATACTCTGAACATTCTAAGAAATCTAATTATATAATGACCACCTATTTCTCCATCATCTGCATCATTTTCATACACCACTTTAGGGATAAACCAAAGGTCTAATTTGGGCATGTTCCATAGCTGTTAATTTAACTCTGTGCAAAAAGAATGAATGAAAATAAATTATTCAAGCTGTCAGGTTAACTGAACACCTGTGGTCTGCTTCAGAATTCTCTTTTCCTTCGTCGATATGCTTCACCCTTTGAAGACCTGGTTTAAAACTAAAATTTCCCTTTTATCAAAAATTACACTTTGACCACGGCAGCATTTTCAGTAACAAATAAATTATACTGACTAGCACACTCAGTCTCTAAATTCCTTAAGTTGTAACTGGCCCATTTAAGTTCTTCCTCTGGGTGGGACTTTATTGCAACTGTTCAAAGATTTATGTGCTACTTACTGTGGTTGAGTTGCTAAGTTGTATCTGACTCTTTAGCAACCCCAGGGACTGTACCGGTCAGGCTCCTCCATCCATGGGATTTCCCAAGGCAAGAATACCGGAGTAGGTTGCCATTTCCTTCTCCAGGGGATCCTCCCAACCCAGGGATCAAACCTGAGTCTCCTCCATTGAAGGCATTTTCTTTACCACTGAGACATCAGGGAAGCCCCTGTGCTGTTTACTAGGCTCATCATCAAGAAGTATTTACTCAGCGTTCTGGCCTGCAGTGGCAAAATCAGACCAGGCCACCTGTACAGGGGCCATTCTGCTCCTGGGGTGGGGTACTCCTTAGTTACAATTCTTCCTGCTTTGGCAGAGTCCCAATCTAAGTGTAAAAGGTGGAACCACATGTCACTAGGGGTCAACCAACTCCACAGTCAAAAACGGGCCCACATCAGGACATAAAGTCCACACCCCATCCTCCTGCTTCGGAAGGCCAGCCTCAGTGGTTGACTGCCTGATGACCTTTGGACCCCAACCCTTTTATCTGGCGCTGTAAACCTGCCTCCCCCTACCCTGCCTACTACCTGAGGGGCAGTTTGTCCAGGTGGAGGTCCTCAAGCCCCGTACCAGTTAACCTGCTGGTGATTCTTGGAACATCTACCCCACGTGGGCCCTTCCCCTGCCTCATCCCCTTACCAGCCTGGAACCTTCCCTACAAGGTAGATGGGCCTCCTTCCTGTTCCTCAGCGACACCTCGCTCATTTCTGGAAGCTTCTGCTCAATCTGACATCCAGGTCTGGACGCCCTGCCTCCTCTCGCCACCCATCCTGCTTCTTCCTTCGGATAACCGATGACTATGCGGCAGATTCCTGCACCTCCTCCAGGAAGCCTTCTCCCGCCACTAGGAAACCGTCCCGACCCCACTCGGGAGCTGGCGGGAAGGCAGAGGGGCGGGCCCGATCCCGCGTATGACAGATGAGGGAACCGAGACCCGGGGAGGGGAGGGCCACACCCAAGACTCCGCAGCAGCCGGGACTCGGCGGCCTTAGGGATGGGTCCAAGATGTCCTCCCCCCATCCTCTGCCCCGGGAAGACCCTGCAAACCCGCCCCAGTCGCCCCCGGTGGGGAGCCGCAGGCACGCCGGCGAGGCGGCCGCCCGGCTCCTCCGCACCCCCAGGGGCGCCCCCCCACTCCCCGGCCTAGCCCGATTCCCCCGGCCAGGAGTCCGGCTGCCTGCGTCCGAGCCCCGCCGCCTCCAGCCCCTCTGGACCGGTGACCTTGAGCCCGCTGGGCGCTGCGTTTCCTCGCGGACAGTGAGGCTCGCAGCTTCCCCCCCGAAACGGCGGGCGAGAGAGGGGGGCGCGGCGTGCCCCCGCAGCCCGGGCTCGGGCGGGCCTGTCCGCGGAGCCCGGAGGCGGCCAGCGCCCCGGCCCCGCACTCCCCGGCCCGCGCCCCGCGGCGCCCGCCGGCCCTCCGGCCCCCACCGCGCCCGTCCGCGAGGAGAGGAGCGGCGCGGCCTGAGGCGGCCGCCCGCCGGCTGCACCGGCGCCGAGGGAGCCAAGCCGCCCTCCCGCGGCCGCCGGCCGCCCGCCGCAGGGCCGCGCTCTTCTCACCTGGGCACCCCGAGACAGGCGAGGCGGGCCCGGCGCCCAACACCATGCCCTAGCCGGCCGGCGGCAGCGAGACGCGGCCCCTCACAGCCAGCACCGGCTCGGGGCGGCGGGACCGGAAGTGGCGGGGCGGGGACTCGGCTGCTCTCGCCTGAGGCGGCGGCGGCGGCGACTGCAGCGGGCGCTTTAAAAAAAAAATTCAAAGGCCCGAAGAACTTTATTTGGAGCCTGACACACGAACAGCAGTGTGCACCGGGAAAGGGGGCTGGATTCGCGGCCGGCCGCTGGGGCCTCGCTTATTGGCTGCGGGGCGGGCACGGATCTTGCGGCCCTCGCTGATTGGCCAGTGGCGACAGGGCAGCGACTGGGGGCGAGTCGCCCAGTCAGTTCCCGGGCCTGCGCGCCAGAGCTCCTGGGGCTCCGAGCTGTGTTCCTGCCTCTATTCATTTGGTCCTGTGCTGGGTCAGGGCCTGCGGCTCCGGATTGTCACGCGGCGTGGTCCGCGGTGGGCAGCCAGGCTGATGCTGACTGCTCGGTGGATGGGGCGCCCATCATCGCGCTCAGAATGCAGAGGAGCGGCTCAAAGCCCGCACGGTCGGGAGTGACCCGGGGCGCGGCTGTCAGACCTGCAGCCTCCAAACTCCCCGGCGTGCTTGCGGGACCCGCAGTAGAATCGGTGGGCCCTTTCCTGTTGCTCTACGTTTTTTATTCCTTCTTTCATCGCTTATTCTTTTGTAAAGTACCTACTTTTAAAAATCTGTTTCAAATTGTTCTAATTTCTAGCTTCTTCAGTCGTTCAGTCGTGTCCGACTCTTTGCGACCCCCATGGACTGCAGCACGCCAGGCCACCCTGTCCATCGCCAACTCCCGAAGCTTACTCAAACTCATGTCCATCGAGTCGGTGATGCCATCCAACCATCTCATCCTTTGTCGTCCCCTTCTCCTCCTGCCCTCAATCTTTTCCAGCATCAGGGTCTTTTCCAATGAGTCAGTTCTTCACATCAGGTGGCCAAAGTATTGGAACTTCAGCTTCAGCATCAGTCCTTCCCATGAATATTCAGGACTGATTTCCTTTAGAATGGACTGGTTGGATCTCCTTGCAATCCAAGGGACTCTCAAGCTTCTTGAGTACACACTATTTTCCTGTCCCTTCGCGTCCTGGTGTAGTTGGTAACAGGCACTCTGGCAGAGTTGTACAGGGCTCCTGGAGGAGAGAGCCATCTGACAGAAGAGGTTCACCTCGTGGACAGGGAAGAATCGGCCAAGAAGTTAAAATTTTATTTTCAGAAGCCCCATTGAGAGGTGTTGGAGGGTGGTGTGACAATATCAAGTTTCCTTTCTAAGAGAGGCTTCTGGTTCTAAGAGCTCGTGGAAGAGGGGACAGGCAAAGAGGAAACCCCGATCAGCAAGACCAGTCAAGAACAAAATTCATGGTGTTACTTCTGTTTGGGGACAGTTTCCTCCTTCTTTACCCTAAATTATTTTAAGCTTAGACATCACTTTCTCAGAGAGGGCTGAAAGCTGGGGAGGTGCAAGTGCCCCTCTGTGACTTTGATGAAGCTCTGAGCTTCCTTCTTCCTGGTGGAAAGGGCCAGGGCCTGTCTCCATCAGCTCCTCTTTTGTGTTTCCCATCGTCTGACCCTCCTCCCCCATCCTGACATGTACCAGGTGCCAGATAAATACTACCCGAGCCTGTTGAAGGAGCCCTGGAAAGAAGATAAGGCCTTGAAGCAAGGCAGCAAGTGAAGGTGCAGTGCGCTGGCCTGGGTACTTGTCTTGCTGAGGAGCAGTCTGCAGGGCAGCCTGAGCACGCACAGGCCAGTGGTGGCCACACCTCACCAATGCGGGTAAATGAAGCCATTCCTAGCTCCATCCCATGAGGCAGCCTCATGGCTTCATCTGAGCCTTAGTTAGGGACTTGGGTGATTCCTAGACTCTTCACAACAAGCTAACGAAACAGGTGCTTTATTATCTCTGCTTCGTTGATGAGGAAACAGACACAGACGCCATCTGCCTGCCCAGGTGGAGCTGGGGGTCTGCCCTCAACCCGTGCACCGTGTCCCTTAGGTGACTGGTGCCGCCATTGGCCAAGAGAAGGGCGACGCTGGCCCTCCTGCTTCCTAGGGAAGCAATTGGTTTTCATCCATAATCCCTTCAGAACCAAACTTTCACTAACTTAAGTGCAAAAGACTTAGAAAACAAGATATACATGTAGAATCAATCTGAGGAGGAAACTGGGAGCCTGGCTTCCAGCCCTCAGTGGCTCCGAGTCTTGGCCTCTGGGGACTGGCCTTGTCCTACCAGTTGCTTCTGTGTAGCTGGGGCCTGGCCTCAGATACATCTTTACAATCCAGGCCGTGGAGGGGCAGTCACTTCCCTCCCAGCCTCCCATGTGTGTGTGCATATGTGCTCATGCCCATGTATGTGTGTGCATGTGGGCATGCCTGCGTATATGTGTGCACACATGTGCACATGCCCGAGTGTACATGCGCGTGTGTGCAATTGCCTGTGTGTGCTTATGCCCGTGCACCTATCTGTAAGGGCGGAAGGGGTAGAGAACCAGTTGTGAGCCTCTGTGCAGCAGGCAGCATGAGCTTGGACTCGGTAACAATCCTCTGAGAATAGCACGGTGCCCAAGGACGAGCAGGTGGACATAATTCATCGGGTGTCCTTCCCATCTCCTTCATCCCTACCCTGAGAAGCTCAGCCCAGGGCTGAAGCACGGAAGGGGAGATGTCCTCTATCTTTTTAGCCATCCTGGACTCTGGACACAACTGTACAGGCTGCCCCAGAAGCTGTCCTGGCCGGTCTGGGACTCACTTTCCTGGTGACATGGTACCACCAAGGTCTGGACTGACCAGGGCTCTGGGCACTCTTCAGCCTGGGGCATCCTGCAAACTGGTTAATATCACCTGAGACAAGGGCCCAGGTGCCTGTTGGGTTAAGGCCGGGCCTCCTGGGCAGGAAAAGCCTAGGGGATGCCTAACGGGGGGTGCTTTCCTTAGCCATTCACTCTCTCTTCCCTCCCACACACTCTGTGGATGGAGCAGAGCTCTCTCATGCCAGCAGCACCCCATCAGGGTAGACATTCCTGGCTCCCGGCTTCATTGGAGGATTGCTCTGCCCACCCTGTTCTGTGGACTCCAATCCTTTGCCAGAGCAGGACCTCAGCGGTGTTCCCAGCCCAGCCCCTTGTGTGGATTGGAACACAGCCCTGGCAACACTGGATGCTGAGGAGACACGGGTGGAAGGGTCCACCCTGGCTCTCCGCTGGTGTCTGCTCCAACCTGTTTGGTGGTTATTCCAGGGGGTGCATCCTTTCCTCCAAGCAGGCCCGTTCTCCTAGGAAGCAAGATCCAGGGCACTAACGAGCAGGCCTGGACACACACAGTCCCGTGTCCCTACAGGGTCTCCTGAAATCTATCTCCGTAAGTCAAGAACTGTGTGATGCGCTTCCCTAGTGCCTCAGCGTGTGAGAATATGCCTGCCAGTGCAGGGGACCCAAGTTTAATCCCTGGTCCAGGACGATCCCACATGCCGAGAGCAATTAAGTCCATGAGCCACAACTACTGCGCCCACGTGGCGCAGCCACTGAGACCTGCGCGCCCTGGACCCCGGGCTCCACAAGAAGAGAAGCCGTCGTGATGAGAAGCTGGGACCCCTCCCCGTAGTCTCTGCTCGCTGGCCGCACACAGGAAAAGCCCCACACCCAGCAACAAAGATCTAGCACACCCAGTAAATACATAAATTAATTAAGTTAAAAAGGAAAAGAACTGTACACTGAGCATCTGTCAAGTGCTGACTGCCGGAAGGAGACAGAGTGTTTAAAACGCAGACCCTGTCCTCCGAAACCATGAGCTCCGTGGAGAACTAGTCCTGGTAAATCACTGTAGGATGGTGGGTACAACTGTAACTCGAGGTTGCCCCCCACACAGGAGGTCAGAGTCTCTGCAGTCTCACTTGGGAGACTGCTGGAGGGAGGATGAAGGCAGGACGCTGTGCTGACCACAGCCCTGGCCTTAGAGTCCAACCGGGGAGGCTGAACACAAACGTGCAAGAGCCGGGGTCCTCCTGGTGCTTTCTGTTGTTGAAAGTGGAGGCGGCACATTGTAATGGCTAGAAAAGATTGATTGGGCCTTTTAGAGTAAAGGGCACTGTGCTAGTTTGGAGAGGGGAGGAGGAAGCGAAGATTAAACCAGACAGTGGCCAGCAGTGCTTCCAGTGTCCTGGCAGGGAGGTTGTCTTAACCAAGAGCCGTCAGCATGCTCAGTCAACCAGCTCTGGGATCCTGAGTAACACGAGGGAGGCACAGGCCCCTTGTGTAATAGTTGGGCCAGCCCAGGGTGTGGCTGATGACTGTGGTGCTGCTGCTAATGGAAGTAGCTATCCAGGCAGCAGACAGTTGGACTCTTAAGTAGTGTGACTTTAATTACATATTGAGTATAATTAACTTTTGACTGGCCCCCAAGGAAAGCATCTTGTTTCCTTTTATTCCTTTAAAATAATAATGAAATGAGCTTTGACAGCTTTCCTGAAAAGGGGCTGAATCTAAGTGATGTTTTAAGTATTACAGGACTGAGATTTTCTCACTCACCCCAAAGCCACACTGGGCACATTTTAACAAGAGCTGCGCTTTGTAAATGGAGTGCAGATGTCTGCCCAGTCAGCGCCCCATGGTCCCCGCCCCCCTGCCTGCAGGCTGCACTTCTGTGCTCCTTCCCATCAGATCAGGCCCCCATGTGACAAAGCCCTGAGTGAACGTTACACAGGAGAGAAGCCGCCTTCCTCTGAGCCTTTTGCTCTTGCTTTCGTAGGGAAATACACTAAAATCATCTGCCTTTGTCACACTCCTGTTTTGCATTGCATATTCTTTAGTATGACTCACTGACTAAGGCCCATTCATCTTTTCAGGTGTTTTTATGCTACTGATGAAAAATGTTTTATAGTTTAGTTCTTGACAGGGGATGTAAATAGTATGGATGTGTGTGACCACACGTGAAAGGCTGAATAAATAGCCCCTTGAAGATATCCTTGAACTAATTATTGGAACCCGTGAATATGTTACTTTACATGGTAAAATGGACTTTGCAGGTATGACTAAGTTAAGAATTTTTAAGATGGGGAATGCTATAGATGGAATGTTTATGTCTCCTCATGTAGTGAGATCCTAGCCCTCAGAGTGATGATGTTAGTTTAGGATGTGGGGATGTTGGGAGGTGATGAGATCGTGGGGGTGGAGCCCTCAAGAATGGGATTAGTGCCCTCATAAAAGACTCAGACAACTCCCCTGTCCATTCTGCCATGGGAGAACACAGAGAGAAGGTGGCCATCTCTGAATCAGAAAGTGGAACCCATTACCAAATCTGCTGACACCTTTACCTTGGACTTCCAGCCTCCGGAACAATGAGAAATACATTTCTGCTGTGTATACCCACCCAGGCTCTGGTGTCTTGTTCCTGCAGCCTAAATGGACTAAGATGGGGAGAGGGTCCTGGATTACGCAGGGAGGCCGTCCCAATCACAAGGTCCTTACAGGAGACTCAGGACATCAGAGTCAGTGGTGGCGGATGTGACAGTGGAAGCAGAGGCGGGAGTGACTGAGGACGGGGCCTGAGCCAAGCAGTATGAGTGGCCTCTAGAAGCTGGGAAAGGCAGGAACACGAGTGCCCTGAATCCTCTGAAAGCAACGGGGCCCTGTCAACCTGCTGACCTTCGATTTCTGACTTCAGAATCGTGAGAGAATACATACATGTTTTAAACCCCCGTTGGTTATGGCACCCATAGGAAGCTGATGCACAGCACCTCCAGGAAACATGCCAGGAATGGCGGCGGGGGGCCTCAAGGGCAGCCTGGGATCTGGGCATTCAGGAAAACTTCCTGGAGGACTTGGCAGGCGCCATCAGCCCAGGCATGTTCACAGGGATGCAGGATGCTCCACCTGTGCTTGAGGGAGGTACTGCTGCCTGTGTTATATATGCTGCGTGTACCCATAGTTTTCACTGTTCTAAGTATCTGACCATGTGCACTTCAGTGAGTGCTATGAGGAAAAAAAGAGCCACAAAACACTGTTTTCCCTTAAAAAAAAAAAAGAAACAAAACCATGGCTGAACATGTATATCCATGAGAGTTTATGTAAACACTCGAGGGAAGACGGCAGGAACGTAATCCGGAGTGACCACACTGTGTTCTGAGCAACTGTAACAGTCCAAGGTGATGTCCATTGGTCTGTGTTTTGGGCTTCACCCTGCCCCCCACCTCGGGACCACACTGGGGTCACCTGGCTCATCAGGGCAGTCCCACCTCCAGGGACAGACAGTCCCCTGCAGCCATGGCTCTCTCACTAGAGACTGGGGTGAAGAACCAACATTCCAGGAACTCCTCTGCACACCCTCATGACTGACGTCTGATGACAGAACTCCAGTGACGGCCACGCTGAGGTTCCTTTTTCTGAAGAGGAGGAACCTCCGTTCAGAGCGGACCTGGGCCACTGCTTGCTCTGCTGGCATTAGGTGACCCAGCACAGTCCTTACCCAGCACAGCCCTTACCCAGCACAGCCCTTTGCTGCTGCTGCTGCTAAGTCACTTCAGTTGTGTCCGACTCTGTGTGACCCCGCAGACGGAAGCCCACCAGGCTCCCCCGTCCCTGGGATTCTCCAGGCAAGAACACTGGAGTGGGTTGCCATTTCCTTCTCCAATGTGTGAAAGTGAAAAGTGAAAGTGAAGTCGCTCAGTCTTTTCCGACCCTTAGCGACCCCACGGACTGCAGCCTACCAGGCTCCTCCATCCACAGCCCTTTAGTAGGGCAAAAAAAGATCCTAAAAGCCTTCAGATCTTTTGACCCAGTAATTCCACTGCAGGGACTGACCTGGTGAGTAATCCAAAAGCAGAAAAAGCCCTGGCAAAAAAATATCCATTGTTACAGAACTTGGAAGCAACCTCAAGCTCAGTATTGGGGGAAGGGTAACTAAATGACCGCTCATTTGCTTACAAGAATATGACATTGTGATTACGCTTGATTGTTAGGCAGATTATGTAGAACCTGAACATACTTATTAAATTAAATAAGCAATCAACATTCAGATTGTATAAATTCAATGACTATCATTCTGGAAAACCAACAAATGGGTAGACTGGAACTAAATGAACAAAAGTGAATATAATTTTTGTGTCAGACTGGTAGGATTTTGAGTGAATTTTCCTCATTTTTTCCTTCCAAACTTTATTTTGTCTTCAGGACAATACAAAGGTCTCTTCTAAACATGATTGACCCTTACCCTGAGCACAGGTTGTGTGTCAAATAAAGTGATTTTAATGCTGCTACTCACTAGAGAAATAAATATGAAGCAGCATAAGGCTTCCTTGAACAGATGGTTTAAAAAAACAGGCAATGCAGAGACTTTCCTGGTGATCCATGGTTAAGACTCTGTGCTCCCAATAGAGGGGGCACAGGGTCAATCCCTGATTGGGGAACTAAGATCCCACATGCTGAGCCCAAAAATAAATAAAGAAGACAGAGAGATTGTTTTGAAGTAGATGGTAACTAGTAGAGATCATATATTAGTTTTATGTCAAGTCTGCATGGCTGTATGAATGCTCCTCCTCCATCTGCTATGCATATAGTACGGTCAAGTCCAACAGAATTCTGAACATAAGGTTTTCTACAAGAAAAGACAGTCTGCCTCACGGCAGTCCCCAAACACACACTGCAGGGAAAAGTGAGAGGCCAGGAGAAAGACCCAGGGAGCACTGGGGCGGGTTACAATGAAGAGGGAGGAGGGAGAGGACACAGGATGAAGGCAGGATGAAGAAAGACGCAGAGACACCCACGCCCACCATCAGTATCACCTAACGTTATTCTGGACGTTCTGCCTGACTCAGTAAGGCATGTGCCAGAAACAGAAGACGAGCGATAGAAGGGACCAGGCAACATGATCAGACCACGTGCTCAGCTCC